>NC_134637.1:46555-260429 GCF_046129695.1 Lonchura striata | reverse complement strand
TTGGGAGAAATTGGGGGGAAATTGGGGGAAAAATTGGGGAAAAATGGGGGAAAATTGGGGGAAAAAATGGGGAAAAAAATTGGGAGAAATTGGGGAAAAATTGGGGGGAAATTGGGGAAAAAAATTGGGAGAAATTGGGGAAAAATTGGGGGGAAATTGGGGAAAAATTGGGGGAAAATTGGGGAAAAAATGGGGAAAAAAATGGGGAAAAAATTGGGGAAAAATTGGGAGAAATTGGGGAAAAATTGGGGAAAAATTGGGGAAAATTGGGAAAAATTGGGGAAAAATTGGGGGAAATTGGGGAAAAAAATTGGGAGAAATTGGGGAAAAATTGGGGGGAAATTGGGGGAAAATTGGGGGGAAAATGGGAAAAAATGGGAAGGAAATTTGGGAGAAATTGGGGGGAAATTGGGGGAAAAATTGGGGGAAAAATGGGGGAAAATTGGGGAAAAAATGGGGAAAAAAATTGGGAGAAATTGGGGAAAAATTGGGGGAAATTGGGGAAAAAATTGGGAGAAATTGGGGAAAAATTGGGGGAAATTGGGGAAAAATTGGGGGAAAATTGGGGGAAAAAATGGGGAAAAAATTGGGGAAAATTTGGGAAAAATTGGGGAAAATTGGGAAAAATTGGGGAAAAATTGGGGAAAAATTGGGGGAAATTGGGGAAAAAATGGGGAAAAAATTGGGAAAATTGGGGAAAATTTGGGGGAAAATTGGGGAAAAATTGGGGAAAATTGGGAAAAATTGGGGAAAAATTGGGGAAAAATTGGGGGAAATTGGGGAAAAAAATTGGGAGAAATTGGGGAAAAATTGGGGGGAAATTGGGGAAAAATTGGGGGAAAATTGGGGAAAAAATGGGGAAAAAAATTGGGGGAAAATTTGGGAAAAATTGGGGAAAATTGGGAAAAATTGGGGAAAAATTGGGAAAAATTGGGGGAAATTGGGGAAAAAAATGGGGAAAAAATTGGGAAAAATTGGGGAAAATTGGGGGAAAATTGGGGAAAAATTGGGGAAAATTGGGGAAAAAATTGGGGAAAATTTGGGGGAAATTGGGAAAATTTGGGGGAAAATTGGGGAAAAATTGGGAAATTGGGAAAATTGGGGAAAATTGGGGAAAAATTGGGGGAAATTGGGGAAAAAAATGGGGAAAAAATTGGGAAAAATTGGGGGAAATTGGGGGGAAAATTGGGGAAAAATTGGGAAAATTGGGAAAAATTGGGGAAAAATTGGGGAAAAATTGGGGGAAATTGGGGAAAAAAATTGGGAGAAATTGGGGAAAAATTGGGGGAAATTGGGGAAAATTGGGGGAAAATTGGGGAAAAATGGGGAAAAAATTGGGGGAAATTTGGAAAAAATTGGGGAAAATTGGGAAAATTGGGGAAAAATTGGGGAAAATTGGGGGAAATTGGGGAAAAAATGGGGAAAAATTGGGAAAAATTGGGGGAAAATTGGGGGGAAAATTGGGGAAAAATTGGGGAAAATTGGGGAAAAAATTGGGGAAAATTTGGGGGAAAATTGGGGAAAATTTGGGGGAAAATTGGGGGAAAAATTGGGGAAAATTGGGAAAAATTGGGGAAAAATTGGGGAAAAATTGGGGGAAATTGGGGAAAAAATGGGGAAAAAATTGGGAAAAATTGGGGAAAATTGGGGGGAAAATTGGGGAAAAATTGGGGAAAATTTGGGGAAAAAATTGGGGAAAATTGGGGGAAAATTGGGGGAAAATTGGGGAAAATTGGGGGAAAATGAGGTGGAAATGGGGAAAAAATTCCCAAATGGCCCAAAATTCCTCAAAATAATCCCAAATTGCCCTGAAATGACCCAAAAAATCCCAAAATTCCCCCAAAAAACCCCCAAAATCCCAAAATTCCTCAAAATGAGCCAAAAATGCCCCAAATTCCCCCCAAAATCCTAAAATTGCCCAAAAAATCCTAAAATTCCACAAAATTGCCCCAAAATGCCCCAAAATCCCCCCCGGGTGCTGCCCCTCCCCCCGGGGTCAAAGGTCACGTCCTCCCCCGGGGTCACCCTGAGGGGGGGAGGGGCGGGAAGGATTTTGGGGGATTTTTGGGGATTTTGGGGATTTTTGGGGGGAATTTTGGGGGATTTTGTGAAGAATTTTGGGGATTTTTGGAGGAGTTTTTTTGAGATTTTTTTGGGGGAATTTTGGGGATTTTTCTGAGAATTTTGGGGGATTTTTTTGAGAATTTTTGAGAATTTTGGGGGTTTTTTTTGGGGGGGTGGGTTTTTTTTGAATTTTGGGTGAATTTGGAGATAATTTTGGGGGAATTTTGGGGATTTTTGGGAAGATTTTAGGGGATTTTTTTTTTATTTTGGGGGATTTTTATTTTTAATTTTTGGAGGAATTTTTGGGAGAATTTTTCGGGATTTTTGGGAGACTTTCAGGAGATTTTGGAAGAATTTTGGGGGGATATTGGGGGAATTTCTTGGCATTTTTGGGGAGAATTTGGGAGGATTTTTGGGGGATTTTGGGGGGATTTTTTAGGGAGAATTTTGGGGATTTGGGGGGATTTTGGGAGGGGATTTTGGGGGATTTTTGGGGGGATTTTTTTGGGAGAATTTTGGGATTTTGGGGGGGATTTTTAGGGAGAATTTTGGGGATTTGTAGGGATTTTTTTGGGATAATTTTGGGGATTTTTGGGGGATAATTTTGGGGTTTTTGGGGGGATTTTTCAGGATAATTTTGGGTTTTTTGGGGGGATTTTTTGGGGATAATTTTGGGGATTTTGGGGGGATAATTTTGGGGTTTTTGGGGGTGATTTTTTTGGGATAATTTTGGGGATAATTTTGGGGATTTTTGGGGGATAATTTTGGGGTTTTTGGGGGGATTTTTTCAGGATAATTTTGGGTTTTTTGGGGGGATTTTTTGGGGATAATTTTGGGGATTTTGGGGGGGATTTTTTGGGGATAATTTTGGGGATTTTGGGGGGATAATTTTGGGGTTTTTGGGGGTGATTTTTTTGGGATAATTTTGGGGATAATTTTGGGGATTTTTGGGGGATAATTTTGGGGTTTTTGGGGGGATTTTTCAGGATAATTTTGGGTTTTTTGGGGGGATTTTTTGGGGATAATTTTGAGGATTTTCGGGGGGTTTGGGCGGGGACATTGAGGGAATTTTTAGGAGAATTTTGGGGCAATTTCAGGGGAATTTGGGGACAATTTTATGGAGATTTTGGGCAATTCTGGGACAATCCTCGGGGGATTTTGGGGGATTTTTTGGGGATTTTTTTGGCGGGATTTTGCGGTGGGGGAGGGGCCGGCGGGTTTTTTTTGGGGGGGGTTGGGGTCATTTCGGGAGGGTGGGGGAGGGGCCGGGGGTGGGGGAGGGGCGGAGCGCTCCCGGTTTTACCCTAAAAAGGCCCCGGTGGGAAAAGGACCCAAAAATAACCGCGGGGGTGGGGGAGGGGCGGCAGCTGCGCCCCCCAAATTTGGGAACCGCCCCTCCCCCACCCCCCCCGCCCGGGCCCCTCCCCCACCCGCATTTGGGGGGGCGGAGTCTCAAAGGAAGGGGGAAAAATCCTCCCAAAACGGGGCCAAAATTGCCAAAAAAAAGGGGGGAAATTGCTAAAAAATGGAGCCGAAATTCCCAAAAAACGGAGCTAAAATCCCCCCCAAAATGGAGCAAAAATTCCCAAAAAACAGAGCCAAAATTCCCAAAAAAAGGGGAAAAGTTGCTAAAAAATAGAGCCAAAATTCCCCATAAAATGGAGCAAAAATTCCCAAAAAACCAGAGCCAAAATTCCCAAAAAACAGAGCCAAAATTCCCAAAAAACAGAGCCAAGATTCCCCAAAAATGGAGCAAAAATTCCCAAAAAACCAGAACCCACATCCCCCAAAATAAGGCAAAAAATTACCAGATAATGGAGCCAAAATTCCCAAAAAACAGAGCCAAGATTCCCCAAAAAACAGAGCCAAAATTCTCCCCAAAATGGAGCAAAAATTCCCAAAAAACCAGAGCCAAAATTCCCAAAAAACAGAGCCAAGATTCCCCCAAAAATGGAGCAAAAATTCCCAAAAAACCAGAACCCACATCCCCCAAAATAAGGCAAAAAATTACCAGATAATGGAGCCAAAATTCCCAAAAAACAGAGCCAAGATTCCCCAAAAAACAGAGCCAAGATTCTCCCCAAAATGGAGCAAAAATTCCCAAAAACCAGAGCCAAAATTCCCAAAAAGCAGAGCCAAGATTCCCCCAAAAATGGAGCAAAAATTCCCCAAAAAACAGAACCCACATCCCCCAAAATAAGGCAAAAAATTACCAGATAATGGAGCCAAAATTCCCAAAAAACAGAGCCAAGATTCCCCCAAAAATGGAGCCAAAATTCCCAAAAAAATGGAGCCAAAATTCCCCAAATAATGGAGCCAAAATTCCCTGAAAACCAGAGCCAAAATTCTCCAAAAAAAGGGGAAAAGTTGCTAAAAAATGAAGCCGAAATTCCAAAAAAACGGAGCCAAAATTCCCCAAAAAATGGAGCCAAAATTTCCCCCAAAATGGAGCAAAAATTCCCAAAAAACAGAGCCAAAATTCCCAAAAAAAGGGGAAAAGTTGCTAAAAAATAGAGCCAAAAATTCCCAAAAAACAGAGCCAAAATTCCCCAAAAAACAGAGCAAAAATTCCCCCCAAAAAGGGAAAAAGTTGCTAAAAATTGAGCCAAAATTCCCCAAAAAATGGCAAAAATCTGCCAAAAAATGGAGCCAAAATTCCCCAAAAAACAGAGCCAAATTCCCCAAAAATGGAGCCAAAATTCCCTAAAAAACCAGAGCCAAAATTCCCCCAAAAAAGTCAAAAAGTTGCCAAAAAATGGAGCTAAAAGTCCCCAAAAAACAGAGTCAAAAATCCCCCAAAATAAGGCAAAAAGTTGCCAAAAAACGGAGCCAAAATTCACAAAACTTGGATCTAAAACTCCCAAAAAAGGGCCCCAAAACTCCCAAAACACGGCGCCAAAATTCCCAAAAAAGGGCAAAAAGTTCCCAAAAAATGGATCTAAAATTCCTCAAAAAATGGAGCCAAAATCCCCAAAAAATGGACCCAAAAAGTCCCCAAAAAAAAGAGCTAAAAGGTCTCAAAAGTTGGATCCAAAATTCCACAAAAATTGGATCCAAAATTCCCCAAAAAAGGAACATAAATTATGGACCCAAAATTCCAGAAAAAGTCAAAAAGTTCCCAAAAAATGTTCCCAAAATTCCCCCCAATTGGACCCCAAAAATGGCCCCAAATCCACCCAAAAATCCCAAAAAATTCCCCTAAAATCCCCCAAAATTCCCAGGAAATCCCCGGCATGGAAGGAAAATCCCCAATTTTGATGGAATTCAGAAAATTAAAAAAAAATCCCGTTTTTTTCCCGTTTTATTCAGAATTTCACCCAAAAATTAAAGTGGGGGCAGAGGGAAATCCCGGAGTGGATCCGGGGGGGAAACGGGGAATGGGATCGGGGAAATCCCGGAGTGGATCCAGGGAATGGGATCGGGGAAATCCCGGAGTGGATCCAGGGAATGGGATCGGGGAAATCCCGGAGTGGATCCAGGGGGAAACGGGGAATGGGATCGGGGAAATCCCGGAGTGGATCCAGGGGGAAACGGGGAATGGGATCGGGAATGGGGAAAACCCGGAGTGGATCCGGGGAATGGGATCGGGGAAATCCCGGAGTGGATCCGGGGAATGGGATCGGGATCGGGGAAATCCCGGAGTGGATCCGGGGGGAAACGGGGAATGGGATCGGGAATGGGATCGGGATCGGGGAAATCCCGGAGTGGATCCGGGGGAAACGGGGAATGGGATCGGGAATGGGATCGGGATTGGGGAAATCCCGGAGTGGATCCGGGGGGGAATGGGATCGGGATCGGGGAAATCCCGGAGTGGATCCGGAGGGAAACGGGGAATGGGATCGGGAACGGGGAAATCCCGGAGTGGATCCGGGGAATGGGATCGGGATTGGGGAAATCCCGGAGTGGATCCGGGGAATGGGATCGGGATTGGGGAAATCCCGGAGTGGATCTGGGGGGGGAATGGGGAATGGGATCGGGATTGGGGAAATCCCGGAGTGGATCCGGGGAATGGGATCGGGATTGGGGAAATCCCGGAGTGGATCCGGGGAATGGGATCGGGATTGGGGAAATCCCGGAGTGGATCTGGGGGGGAATGGGGAATGGGATCGGGATTGGGGAAATCCCGGAGTGGATCCGGGGAATGGGATCGGGATTGGGGAAATCCCGGAGTGGATCCGGGGAATGGGATCGGGATTGGGGAAATCCCGGAGTGGATCTGGGGGGGAATGGGGAATGGGATCGGGGAAATCCCGGAGTGGATCCAGGGGGGAATGGGGAATGGGATCGGGGAAATCCCGGAGTGGATCTGGGGGGGGAATGGGGAATGGGATCGGGGAAATCCCGGAGTGGATCCGGGGGGAAACAGGGAATGGGATCGGGAACGGGGAAATCCCGGAGTGGATCCGGCGGGAAACGGGGAATGGGATCGGGATCGGGGAAATCCCGGAGTGGATCCAGGAGGGAACGGGGAATGGGATCGGGGAAATCCCGGAGTGGATCCGGAAGGAAACGGGGAATGGGATTGGGATCAGGGAATCCCGGAGTGGATCCGGGAGGGAATGGGGAATGGGATCGGGAAATCCCGGAGTGGATCCAGGAGGGAACGGGGAATGGGATCGGGGAAATCCCGGAGTGGATTCCTGGGGCAGATTTTGGGGGAGAATCCCGGAATTTCGTTGGGATTGGGGGAAAACCTGGCCTGGATTGGGATCAGGAGGAAATCCTGGCCTCGATCAGACCCAAATCCCGGCCTGGATTCTGGCCGGGATCGGGATGAGACCCAAATCCCGGCCTGGATTTCCCTCGGGATCAGGATCAGACCCAAATCCCGTTTTTCCTCCGTTTTTTCCCCATTTTTTCCTCATTTTCCCTGATTTCCCCATTTTCCAATTCTTTTTCCATTTCATTTCATTTCCCCCATCTTTCACCATTTTTAATCTTTTTTTCCCCATTTCCTCCCTTTTTTCCACAATTTCCCCCGTTTTCCCTTTTTATCCATTTTTCCCATTTTTCTCTCCATTTTCCCCAATTTTCTCATTTCTTCCATTCCCCCATTTTTTTTGGCATATTTTTTCAGCATTTTCACATTTTCCCCCATTTTCTCGTTTCCCCCCATTTTTCACCATTTCCCCATTTTTCACCTTTCTCCCCATTTTTTCACCATTTCCCCCATTTTTTCACCATTTCCCCCATTTTTTCACCATTTCCCCCATTTTTCACCATTTCCCCCATTTTTTCACCTTTCTTCCCCATTTTTTTCACCATTTCCCCCAATCTTTTCACCTTTTTTCCCCATTTTTCACCATTTTCCCCATTTTTTCCCCATTTTCCCACCATTTCCTCCCATTTTAACTCCTTCATGTCCACACCCACACCAGGATCCCTTTCCTCCTCCAGCCGCCATTTTTAACCCTTTCTTCCCCATTTTTAACCCTTTCTACCCCATTTTTAACCCTTTCTTCCCCATTTTTAACCCTTTCTTCCCCATATCCCCATTTTTTCACCTTTTTTCCCCACTTTTTCACCTTTCTTCCCCATTTTTTCACCTTTCTTCCCCATTTTTTCACCATTTCCCCCATTTTTTCACCATTTCCCCATTTTTTCACCTTTTCCCCCCATTTTTTCACCATTTCCCCCATTTTTTCACCTTTCTTCCACATTTTTTCACCTTTCTCCCCCATTTTTTCCCCTTTCTTCCCCATTTTTTTCACCTTTCTTCCCCATTTTTTCACCCTTCTTCCCCATTTTTTCACCTTTTTTCCCATTTTTTCACCTTTCTTCCCCATTTTTTCACCATTTCCCCCATTTTTTCACCTTTCTTCCCCATTTTTTCACCTTTCTTCCCCATTTTTCCACCTTTCTTCCCCATTTTTTCACCTTTTTTCCCATTTTTTCACCATTTCCCCCATTTTTTCACCATTTCCCCCATTTTTTCACCTTTCTTCCCCATTTTTTCACCTTTCTTCCCCATTTTTCCACCTTTCTTCCCCATTTTTTCACCTTTTTTCCCATTTTTTCACCTTTCTCCCCCATTTTTTCACCTTTCTTCCCCATTTTTTCACCTTTCTCCCCCATTTTTTCACCTTTCTTCCCCATTTTTTCACCATTTCCCCCATTTTTTCACCATTTCCCCCATTTTTCACCATTTCCCCCAATCTTTTCACTGTTTTCCCCCATTTTGTCCCATTTTTAACCCCTTCACGTCTACACCCACTTGAGGGCCAGTTTCCTCTTCCAACCGCCATTTTTAACCCTTTCTTCCCCATTTTAACCCTTTCTACCCCATATTTAACCCTTTCTTCCCCATTTTTAACCCTTTCCTCTCCATTTTTAACCCTTTCTTCCCCATACCCCCACCATTTTTTCACCTTTCTCCCCCATTTTTCCCCCTTTCTCCCCATTTTTTCCCCTTTCTCCCCCATTTTTTCACCTTTTTCCCCCATTTTTTCACCTTTCTCCCCCATTTTTCCCCTTTCCCCCCATTTTTTCCCCTTTTTCCCCCGTTTTCCCCCGTTCCCCCGCGTCAGGCCCCGTCCAGCCGCCTCAGCCACCGCGCCGTCCTGTCGCGCGCCTCCTCCCAGGAGAAGAGCGGCCGGTAGCCCAAGTCCCGCTCGGCCTTGGCCGTGCGGACGCTGAAGGGGGTGGAGGCCACGGCCCACGTGTAGGGGTTCAGCAGCGGCGCGAAGCGCACCCCGAAACGGCCCAAAATTCGCTTTTTTACCCCATTTCCCCACTGGTTTTTCCTCCATTTTCCCCCCCATTATTTCATCCTTTTTTTTTCCCATTTTCCACCCATTCTTTCCCAAAATTTCCTCAATTTCCCCCCACTTTTTACCGTTTTCCCCCTGGGTTTTCCCCCCATTTTCCTGTTTTCCCCATTTTTCCTCATTTCTCCCATATTTTCCCTGTTTTCCACCATTTTTTGACCCTTTCTTCACATTTCTTCACCCATTTCCCATTTTCCTCATTTCTTCCATTATCCCCATTTTTTTTTTCACCATTTTTCCCCATTTTTTCACCATTTTTCCCCATTTTCCCACCATTTCCTCCCATTTTTAACTCCTTCATGTCCACACCCACCCCAGGATCCCTTTCCTCCTCCAGCCGCCATTTTTAACCCTTTCTTCTCCATTTTTAACCCTTTCTTCCCCATTTTTAACCCTTTCTTCCCCATTTTTAACCCTTTCTTCCCCATACCCCCACCATTTTTTCCCCTTTCTCCCCCATTTTTTCCCCTTTCTCCCCCATTTTTTCACCTTTCTTCCCCATTTTTCACCATTTCCCCCATTTTTTCACCTTTTCCCCCCATTTTTTCACCATTTACCCCATTTTTTCACCTTTCTTCCCCATTTTTTCACCTTTCTTCCCATTTTTTCACCCTTCTTCCCCATTTTTTCACCTTTTTCCCCCATTTTTTCACCTTTCTTCCCCATTTTTTCACCTTTCTTCCCCATTTTTTCACAATTTCCCCCATTTTTTCACCTTTCTTCCCCATTTTTCACCATTTCCCCCAATCTTTTCACTGTTTTCCCCCATTTTGTCCCATTTTTAACCCCTTCACGTCTACACCCACATGAGGGCCAGTTTCCTCTTCCAACCGCCATTTTTAACCCTTTCTTCCCCATTTTTAACCCTTTCTTCCCCATTTTTAACCCTTTCCTCTCCATTTTTAACCCTTTCTTCCCCATTTTTAACCCTTTCCTCTCCATTTTTAACCCTTTCTTCCCCATTTTTAACCTTTCCTCTCCATTTTTAACCCTTTCTTCCCCATACCCCCACCATTTTTTCACCTTTCTCCCCCATTTTTCCCCCTTTCTCCCCATTTTTTCCCCTTTCTCCCCCATTTTTTCACCTTTTTCCCCCATTTTTTCACCTTTTTCCCCATTTTTCCCCCTTTCTTCCCCATTTTTCCCCCTTTTTTCCCCATTCTTTCACCTTTTCCCCCATTTTCCCCCGTTCCCCCCGCGTCAGGCCCCGTCCAGCCGCCTCAGCCACCGCGCCGTCCTGTCGCGCCCTCCTCCCAGGAGAAGAGCGGCCGGTAGCCCAAGTCCCGCTCGGCCTTGGCCGTGCGGACGCTGAAGGGGGTGGAGGCCACGGCCCACGTGTAGGGGTTCAGCAGCGGCGCGAAGCGCACCCCGAGCCGGCCCAAAATTCGCTTTTTTACCCCATTTCCCCACTGTTTTTTCCTCCATTTTTCCCCCATTATTTCATCCTTTTTTTCCCATTTTCCACCCATTATTTCCCAAAATTTCCTCAATTTCCCCCCATTTTTTACCATTTTTCCCCTGGGTTTTCCCCCCATTTTCCCACTTTCCAGTTTTCCCCATTTTTCCTCATTTCTCCCATATTTTCCCTGTTTTCCACCATTTTTTGACCCTTTCTTCACATTTCTTCACCCATTTCCCATTTTGCTCATTTCTTCCATTATCCCCATTTTTTTTTCACCATTTTTCCCCATTTTTTCACAATTTTTCCCCATTTTCCCACCATTTCCTCCCATTTTTAACTCCTTCATGTCCACACCCACCCCAGGATCCCTTTCCTCCTCCAGCCGCCATTTTTAACCCTTTCTTCCCCATTTTTAACCCTTTCTTCCCATATCCCCACCATTTTTTCACCTTTCTTCCCCATTTTTTCACCTTTCTTCCCCATTTTTTCCCCTTTCTCCCCCATTTTTTCACCCTTCTTCCCCATTTTTTCACCTTTCTTCCCCATTTTTTCACCCTTCTTCCCCATTTTTTCACCATTTCCCCCATTTTTTCACCTTTCTCCCCATTTTTTCACCTTTCTTCCCCATTTTTTCCCCTTTCTCCCCCATTTTTTCACCTTTCTTCCCCATTTTTTCACCATTTCCCCCATTTTTTCACCTTTCTTCCCCATTTTTTCACCTTTCTTCCCCATTTTTTCACCATTTCCCCCATTTTTTTCCCCTTTCTCCCCCATTTTTTCACCCTTCTTCCCCATTTTTTCACCCTTCTTCCCCATTTTTCCCCCTTTTTCCCCCATTTTTTCCCCATTTTCCCCCGTTTCCCCCGTTCCCCCGCGTCAGGCCCCGTCCAGCCGCCTCAGCCACCGCGCCGTCCTGTCGCGCGCCTCCTCCCAGGAGAAGAGCGGCCGGTAGCCCAAGTCCCGCTCGGCCTTGGCCGTGCGGACGCTGAAGGGGGTGGAGGCCACGGCCCACGTGTAGGGGTTCAGCAGCGGCGCGAAGCGCACCCCGAAACGGCCCAAAATTCGCTTTTTTACCCCATTTCCCCACTGTTTTTTCCTCCATTTTCCCCCCCATTATTTCATCCTTTTTTTTTCCCATTTTCCACCCATTCTTTCCCAAAATTTCCTCAATTTCCCCCATTTTTTACCGTTTTCCCCCTGGGTTTTCCCGCCATTTTCCTGTTTTCCCCATTTTTCCTCATTTCTCCCATATTTTCCCTGTTTTCCACCATTTTTTGACCCTTTCTTCACATTTCTTCACCCATTTCCCATTTTGCTCATTTCTTCCATTATCCCCTTCTTTTTTTCACCATTTTTCCCCATTTTTTCCCCATTTTTCCCATTTTTTCCCCATTTTCCCACCATTTCCTCCCACTTTTAACTCCTTCATGTCCACACCCACCCCAGGATCCCTTTCCTCCTCCAGCCGCCATTTTTAACCCTTTCCTCTCCATTTTTAACCCTTTCTTTCCCATTTTTTAACCCTTTTTTCCCCATATCCCCACCATTTTTTCACCATTTCCCCCATTTTTTCACCTTTCTCCCCCATTTTTTCCCCATTTTCCCCCGTTTCCCCCGTTCCCCCGCGTCAGGCCCCGTCCAGCCGCCTCAGCCACCGCGCCGTCCTGTCGCGCGCCTCCTCCCAGGAGAAGAGCGGCCGGTAGCCCAAGTCCCGCTCGGCCTTGGCCGTGCGGACGCTGAAGGGGGTGGAGGCCACGGCCCACGTGTAGGGGTTCAGCAGCGGCGCGAAGCGCACCCCGAAACGGCCCAAAATTCGCTTTTTTACCCCATTTCCCCACTGTTTTTTCCTCCATTTTCCCCCCCATTATTTCATCCTTTTTTTTTCCCATTTTCCACCCATTCTTTCCCAAAATTTCCTCAATTTCCCCCATTTTTTACCGTTTTCCCCCTGGGTTTTCCCGCCATTTTCCTGTTTTCCCCATTTTTCCTCATTTCTCCCATATTTTCCCTGTTTTCCACCATTTTTTGACCCTTTCTTCACATTTCTTCACCCATTTCCCATTTTGCTCATTTCTTCCATTATCCCCTTCTTTTTTTCACCATTTTTCCCCATTTTTTCCCCATTTTTCCCATTTTTTCCCCATTTTCCCACCATTTCCTCCCACTTTTAACTCCTTCATGTCCACACCCACCCCAGGATCCCTTTCCTCCTCCAGCCGCCATTTTTAACCCTTTCCTCTCCATTTTTAACCCTTTCTTTCCCATTTTAACCCTTTTTTCCCCATATCCCCACCATTTTTCACCATTTCCCCCATTTTTTCACCTTTCTCCCCATTTTTTCCCCATTTTCCCCCGTTTCCCCCGTTCCCCGCGTCAGGCCCCGTCCAGCCGCCTCAGCCACCGCGCCGTCCTGTCGCGCGCCTCCTCCCAGGAGAAGAGCGGCCGGTAGCCCAAGTCCCCGCTCGGCCTTGGCCGTGCGGACGCTGAAGGGGGTGGAGGCCACGGCCCACGTGTAGGGGTTCAGCAGCGGCGCGAAGCGCACCCCGAAACGGCCCAAAATTCGCTTTTTTACCCCATTTCCCCACTGGTTTTTCCTCCATTTTTCCCCCCATTATTTCATCCTTTTTTTCCCATTTTCCACCCATTCTTTCCCAAAATTTCCTCAATTTCCCCCCATTTTTTACCGTTTTTCCCCTGGGTTTTCCCGCCATTTTCCAGTTTTCCCCATTTTTCCTCATTTCTCCCATATTTTCCCTGTTTTCCACCATTTTTTGACCCTTTCTTCACATTTCTTCACCCATTTCCCATTTTGCTCGTTTCTTCCATTATCCCCATTTTTTTTTCACCATTTTCCCCCATTTTTTCACCATTTTTCCCCATTTTCCCACCATTTCCTCCCATTTTTAACTCCTTCAAGTCCACACCCACCCCAGGATCCCTTTCCTCCTCCAGCCGCCATTTTTAACCCTTTCCTCTCCATTTTTAACCCTTTCTTTCCCATTTTTAACCCTTTTTTCCCCATATCCCCACCATTTTTTCACCATTTCCCCCATTTTTTCACCTTTCTCCCCCATTTTTTCCCCATTTTCCCCCCGTTCCCCCGCGTCAGGCCCCGTCCAGCCGCCTCAGCCACCGCGCCGTCCTGTCGCGCGCCTCCTCCCAGGAGAAGAGCGGCCGGTAGCCCAAGTCCCGCTCGGCCTTGGCCGTGCGGACACTGAAGGGGGTGGAGGCCACGGCCCACGTGTAGGGGTTCAGCAGCGGCGCGAAGCGCACCCCGAAACGGCCCAGGATGGCCCGCAGGGCCCCGTTGAGGCCGGCCAGGAGCCCCAAAAGTCGGGGGGGCAGGCGGGGTCCCCCGCCAGCCCGGCGGGGCCCAGCAGCAGCAGGTTGAACTCCTCGTAGGGCGCCCACGGCGACGCGTCGTAGCAGAAGAAGAACTCGCCGCCCACCGAGGCCGGGCGGGCGCGGGCGGCGCGGGCGGCCAGCACGTGCATCCAGGCCACGTTTCCTGCCGGCAGTTTGGGGGAAAATTGGGATTTTTGGGGGAAATTTGGGAAATTTTGGGGAAAATTGGGGATTTTTTGGGGTTTTTTGGTGAAATTTGGGTGAAAATTGAGTGAAATTCAGGGATTTTAGGGGGGGGGTTTCAGGGCAGGATGTGTATCCAGGCCACGTTGCCTGCAGGGAGTTTGGGGGGAAATTGGGGAAATTTGGGGAAATTTGGGGAAAATTGGGGCTTTTTTGGGGTTTTTTTGGGTTTTTTTTGGTGGAATTTAGGTGAAAATTGAGTGAAATTCAGGCATTTTAGGGGGGATTTTCGGGGCAGGACGTGCATCCAGGCCACGTTGCCTGAACGGAGTTTGGGGGAAATTGGGATTTTTGGGGGAAATTTGGGGAAATTTTGGGAAAATTGGGGATTTTTTGAGGGTTTTTTGGCGAAATTTGGGTGAAATTTGAGTGAAATTCAGGGATTTTAGGGGGGGATTTTCGGGGCAGGACGTGCATCCAGGCCACGTTGCCTGCAGGGAATTCGGGGGAAATCGGGGAAAATTGGGTTTTTTTTGGGTTTTTTGGTGGAATTTGGGTGAAAATTGAGTGAAATTCAGGGATTTTAGGGGGGGGATTTTCAGGGCAGGACGTGCATCCAGGCCACGTTGCCTGCAGGGAATTCAGGGGGAAATCGGGGGAATTTGGGAAAATTTGGGGGAAAATTGGGGCTTTTTGGGGTTTTTTTGGGGTTTTTTGGTGGAATTTGGGTGAAAATTGAGTGAAATCCAGGGATTTTAGGGGGGGATTTTCGGGCCAGCACGTGCATCCAGGCCACGTTGCCTGCAGGGAATTCAGGGGGAAATTGGGAAAATTTGGGAAAATTTGGGGAAAATTAGGGTTTTTTGAGGGTTTTTTGGCGAAATTTGGGTGAAATTTGAGTGAAATCCAGGGATTTTAGGGGGGGATTTTTGGGGCAGGACGTGCATCCAGGCCATGTTTCCTGCAGGGACTTTTGGGGGAAATTGAGGAAATTTGGGAAAATTGCGGATTTTTAGAGAAAATTTGAGGGTTTTAGGATGAAATTTGGGTGAAAATTGAGTGAAATTCAGGGATTTTAGGGGGGGATTTTCAGGGCAGGACGTGCATCCAGGCCACGTTTCCTGCAGAGAGTCTGGGGGGAAACGGGAGAATTGGGGAAAATTGGGGAAAATTGGGGTTTTTTGGGGGTTTTTGGTGAAATTTGGGTGAAATTTGAGTGAAATCCAGGGATTTTAGGGGGGGGATTTTTGGGGCAGGACGTGCATCCAGGCCACGTTGCCTGCAGGGAGTTTGGGGGAAATTGGGGGAGATTTGGGAAAATTTGGGGAAAATTGGGGTTTTTTGGGGTTTTATGGCGAAATTTGGGTGAAATTTGGGTAAAATTTGAGTGAAATTCAGGGATTTTAGGGGGGGATTTTCAGGGCAGGACGTGCATCCAGGCCACGTTGCCTGCAGGGAGTTTGGGGGAAATTGGGGGAAATTTGGGAAAATTTGGGTTTTTTGGGGGGAAATTTGGGGATTTTGGGGATTTTATGGGAAAATTTGGGTGTGTCCCCCTACCCCCAGGTGTATTTCAGGGGCGCCCAGGTGATTTTGGGGTGATTTTTTGGGTGATTTTGAAGTGATTTTGGGGGTTCCCAGGTGATTTTGGGGTGATTTTGGGCTGATATTTTGGATGATTTTGGGCTGATATTTTGGATGATTTTGGGGTGATTTTGGGGTGATTTTGAGGTGATTTTTTTGGGTGATTGTGGGGTGATTTTTTCGGTGATTTTGGGGTGATTTTTTGGGTGTTTTGGGGGTGATTTTGCGGTGATTTTTTGGTGATTTTTTGGTTAACTTTGGGGTGATTTTGGGCTCATTTTGTGGCGATTTTTCGGTGATTTTTGGGTGATTTTGGGGTGATTTTTTGGCTGATTTTGCGGTGATTTTTGGGTGATTTTTTGGCTGATTTTGCGGTGATTTTGGGGTATTTTTGGGGCGATTTGGGGGCTGATTTTTTGGGTGACTTTTCGGTTGATTTTGGGGTGATTTTGGGGTATTTTTGGGGTGATTTGGGGCGATTTTGGGGTGCCCTCACCTGCGTACACGCGGGCGTGCTCGGCGTTCTGGGGGAGGCTCCGGGGGACCCTCCCCCCCAGGCCCCTCCCCCGCCGGTAGAAGAGCTCCAGCAGGGGGTGACGCTCCCCAAAAATCCCCGTGGGGCGCAGCGCCAGCGTCACCAGCCGGGCCCCGCCCGCCACCTGCACAAACACACCCAAAACCCCATGAATTCCACCCAAAACACAAGCCAAATCCAAAATCCCCGAATTCCACCCAAAATCCCCAAAATTCCACCCAAAATCCCCAAAATTCCACCCAAAATCCCCAAAATTCCACCCAAAATCCCATTAATTCCACCCAAAACACAAGCGAAATCCAAAATCCCTCAAATTCCACCCAAAATCCCCAAAATTCCGCCCAAAATCCCCCAAATTCCACCCAAAATCCCATGAATTCCACCCAAAACACAAGCGAAATCCAAAATCCCTCAAATTCCACCCCAAATCCCCAAAATTCCACCCAAAATCCCATTCATTCCACCCAAAACACAAGGGAAATCCAAAATCCCCGAATTCCGCCCAAAATCCCCAAAATTCCACCCAAAATCCCATGAATTCCACCCAAAATCCCTCAAATTCCGCCCAAAATCCCTCAAATTCCGCCCAAAATCCCTCAAATTCCGCCCAAAATCCCCAAAATTCCACCCAAAATCCCATGAATTCCACCCAAAACACAAGCCAAATCCAAAATCCCCGAATTCCGCCCAAAATACCCAAAATTCCGCCCAAAATCCCATGAATTCCACCCAAAATCCCATGAATTCCACCCAAAATCCCATGAATTCCACCCAAAATCCCCAAAATTCCACCCAAAATCCCATGAATTCCACCCAAAACACAAGCCAAATCCAAAATCCCCAAATTCCGCCCAAAATCCCTCAAATTCCGCCCAAAATCCCATGAATTCTACCCAAAACACAAGCCAAATCCAAAATCCCCGAATTCCACCCAAAATCCCCACAATTCCACCCAAAATCCCATGAATTCCACCCAAAATCCCCAAAATTCCACCCAAAATCCCCAAAATTCCACCCAAAATCCCATGAATTCCGCCCAAAATACAAGCAAAATCCAAAATTCCCCAAATTCCCACCCAAAATCCCATTAATTCCACCCAAAATCCCCAAAATTCCACCCAAAATCCCATGAATTCCACCCAAAACACAAGCCAAATCCAAAATCCCCAAATTCCGCCCAAAATCCCCAAATTCCACCCAAAATCCCATGAATTCCACCCAAAATCCCCAAAATTCCACCCAAAACACAAGCCAAATCCAAAATCCCCCCCAAAATCCCCAAAATTCCTCCCAAAATCCCATGAATTCCACCCAAAATCCCCAAAATTCCACCCAAAATCCCATGAATTCTACCCAAAACACAAGGGAAATCCAAAATCCCTCAAATTCCACCCAAAATCCCCTTAATTCCACCCAAAATCCCATGAATTCCACCCAAAACACAAGCCAAATCCAAAATCCCCAAATTTCCACCCAAAATCCCCAATCGGGACCCAGTTTTTGGGGTGACGCTCCCCAAAAATGCCGGTGGGGCGCCCAAATTCCCGGACTTTTGCCCCAAATTCCTGGATTTTTGCCCCAACTTCCCAGATTTTTTCCCCAACTTCCCAGATTTTCCCCAAATTCCTGGATTTTTGCCCAAAATTCCCTCATTTTCCCCCAAAATTCCAGATTTTTGCCTTTTCCTTACAGATTTGCCATTTCCATCCCAAATTCCCAGCTTTTTCCCCAACTTCCCAGATTTTCCCCAAATTCCCATATTTTTTCCCCAAAATCCTGTATTTTCCCCCCAAATTCCCATATTTTTTTCCCGAATTCCCAGATTTTTGCTCAAAATTCCCAGATTTTTGCCTCAAAATCCCAGATTATTCCCCCAAAATCCCAGATTATTCCCCCAAAATCCCATATTTTTCCCCCAAAATCCCGTATTTTTGCCCCGAATTCCCATATTTTTGCCCCGAATTCCCGTATTTTTGCCCGAAATTCCCGGATTTTGGCCCAAAATTCCCGGATTTTGGCCCGGAATTCCCGGATTTTGGATTTCCTCACGGGTTTCCCGTTGGCCTCGAGGACGAGGCGCTCGGCCTGGGCCTTGCTGAGCGGGTACGGCTCCGAGTGCCGCGTGGGGTACGGCGTCTCCTCGTCCCCCCTGCGCCCAAAAACGCCCAAATTCACCCCAAAATTGGGGAATCTCAGAAGCCCCAAAATCCCCCAAAAATTCCCAAAAAATCCCCAAAAAACCCGGCCAAATTCCGCCCAAAAACGGCCAAAAATCGCCTCAAAATCACCAAATCTCGCTGTAAAATTCCATTTTTTTGGGCAGATTTAGAGGTGCCAAAAACGCCCAAATTCACCCCAAAATTGGGGAATCTCAAAAGCCCCAAAATCCCCCAAAAATTCCCCAAAAAATCCCCAAAAACCCGGCCAAATTCCGCCCAAAAACGGCCAAAAATCGCCTCAAAATCACCAAATCTCGCCCTGAAATTCCATTTTTTTGGGGCAGATTTAGAGGCACCAAAAACGCCCAAATTCACCCCAAAATTTGGGAATCTCAAAAGCCCAAAAATTCCCCAAAAAATCCCCAAAAAACCCGGCCAAATTCCGCCCAAAAACGGCCAAAAATCGCCTCAAAATCACCAAATCTCGCTTTAAAATTCCATTTTTTTGGGGCAGATTTAGAGGCGCCAAAAACGCCCAAATTCACCCCAAAATCCCCAAATCCCCAAAGCCCCAAAATCCCCCAAAAATTCCTCCAAAAATCCCCCAAAAATCCGGCTGAATTTAGCCCAAAAATGGCCAAAAATCACCTCAAAATCACCAAATCTTGCCTTGAAATTTTGGTTTTTTTGGGCAGATTTAGAGGCGCCAAAAACGCCCAAATTCACCCCAAAATCCCCAAATCCCCAAATCCCCAAAATCCCAAAAAATTCCTCAAAAAGTTCCCAAAAAATCAGTCGAAATTCGACCCAAAAATGTCCAAAAATCTCCTCAAAACATCCAAATCTCGCCCTGAAATTCCATTTTTTGGGGTTTTTGGGGTGGTTTTGGGGGTTTTTGGGGGCGCCGAGTCCATTTTTGGGGTGCGTTTTGGGGATTTTGGGGTGCATTTGGAGTTTTGGGGGTCCTGAGTCCATTTTTGGTGTTTTTGGATGATTTTTGGGGTGGTTTTTGGGGTTTTTGTGGGCGCTGGTTCTGTTTTTGGGGTTTTTGGGGGCACCAAGTCCATTTTTGGGGTTTTTGAGGTGATTTTTGGGGTTTTTGGGGGTCCTGAGTCCATTTTTGGGATTTTTGGGTGACTTTTGGGGTGGTTTTTTGGGTTTTTGGGGGCGCCGAGTCAGTTTTTGGGGTTTTTGGGGTGATTTTTGTGGGTTTTGGGGGCGCCGAGTCCGTTTTTGGGGTTTTGGAGGTCCTGAGTCCATTTTTGGGATTTTTGGGTGATTTTTGGGGTGGTTTTTTGGGTTTTTGGGGGCGCCAAGTCAGTTTTTGGGGTTTTGAGGTAATTTTTGGGGTTTTTGGGGGCGCCGAGTCCGTTTTTGGGGTTTTGAGGTAATTTTTGGGGTTTTGGGGGGCGCCAAGTCCGTTTCTGGGGTTTTTGGGGTGGTTTTTGGGATTTTTGGGGGCGCCGAGTCAGTTTTTGGGGGTTTTGGGGTGGTTTTGGGGGCGCCGAGTCCGTTTTTGGGGGTTTTGGGGTGGTTTTTGGGGTTTTTGGGGGCGCGGGGTCCGTTTCTGGGGTTTTTGGGGTGGTTTTTGGGGTTTTTGGGGGCGCCGAGTCCGTTTTTGGGGTGCGTTTTGGGGATTTTGGGGGGCGTTTCGGGGCTCCCACCTGACGAAGGGGTCCCCGCGGGTGTTGGGCCCCACCACCTCCATGCTGCTGGTGTAGATCAGCACCGGCACCCCCGCGGCCCGGCAGGCCCGGATCACGTTCTTGGTGCCTGCAAAAGCACCCCCAAAACAGCCTGAAACCACCCCAAAAACCGCCTGAAACCACCCCAAAAATATCCCCAAAATATCCTGAAATTATCTCCAAAATACCCTGAAAATATCACAAAAATATCCTGAACTTATCCCAAAAATATCCCCAAAAAACCCTGAAATTATCCCAGAAAATTCTCAAAAATTCCCCTAAAAAAAAATCTCCCCAAAAGAGCCCCGAGCCCTCCCAGTCCCTCCCAGTCCCTCCCAGTTCCTCCCAGTTTATCCCAGTTCCCTCCTAGTCCCTCCCAGTTCCCTCCCAGTTCCCTCCCAGTTCCCTCCCAGTCCCTCCCAGTTCCCTCCCAGTCCCTCCCAGTCCCTCCCAGTTTATCCCAGTCCCTCCCAGTCCCTCCCAGTTTATCCCAGTTCCCTCCCAGTCTCTCCCAGTCCCTCCCAGTTCCCCCCCAGTCCATCCCAGTCCCTCCCAGTTCCCTCCCAGTCCATCCCAGTCCCTCCCAGTCCCTCCCAGTTTATCCCAGTTCCCTCCCAGTCTCTCCCAGTCCCTCCCAGTTCCCCCCCAGTCCATCCCAGTCCCTCCCAGTTCCCTCCCAGTCTCTCCCAGTCCCTCCCAGTTCCCTCCCAGTCCCTCCCAGTCCCTCCCAGTCCCTCCCAGTCCATCCCAGTCCCTCCCAGTCTCTCCCAGTCCCTCCCAGTTCCCTCCCAGTCCCCCCCAGTCCCCCCCAGTTCCCTCCCAGTCCCTCCCAGTTTATCCCAGTCCCTCCCAGTCCCTCCCAGTCCCTCCCAGTCCCTCCCAGTTCCCTCCCAGTCCCTCCCAGTCCCTCCCAGTCCCTCCCAGTTCCCCCAGTCTCACCCAGCACGTTGACCTTGGCCATGGCCTCGGCGCTGCAGCGCCCCCAGACGTCCACCAGGGCGGCGCTGTGGAGCACGGCCCCGGCGCCGGCCATGGCGGGGCCGAGGGAGGCGAGCCGGGAGACGTCCCCGCGGAGCAGCCGCACCCGATCGCCTGCCCCAAAATCACCCAAATTCACCCCAAAATTCACCCGAATTCACCCCAAAATCACCCCAAATTCACCCCAAAATCACCCCAAATTCACCCCAAAATCACCCCAAATTCACCCCAAAATCACCCCAAATTCATCCCAAAATTCACCCCGAAAATCATCCCAAAATCCACCCCAAATTCACCCCAGGTCGGAGACGTCCCCGCGGAGCAGCCGCACCCGATCACCTGCCCCAAAATCACCTGAATTCACCCCAAAATCATCCCAAAATTCACCCCAAAATCACCCCAAAATTCACCCAAATCCACCCCAAATTCACCCCAAAATCCGCCCCAAAACCAGCCAAATTCATCCCAAAATTCACCCCGAAATCACCCCAAAATCACCCCAAAATCATCCCAAAATCACCCCAGGTCGGAGACGTCCCCGCGGAGCAGCCGCACCCGATCACCTGCCCCAAAATCACCTGAATTCACCCCAAAATCATCCCAAATTCACCCCAAAATCACCCCAAAATCCGCCCCAAAACCAGCCAAATTCATCCCAAATTCACCCCAAATTCACCCCAGGTCGGAGACGTCCCCACGGAGCAGCCGCACCCGATCACCTGAATCACCCGAATTCACCCCAAAATTCACCCGAATCCACCCCAAAATTCACCCGAATTCACCCCAAATTCACCCAAAATTCACCCAAGGTTGGAGACGTCCCCGCGGAGCAGCCGCACCCGATCGCCTAAATCACCCGAATTCACCCCAAAATTCACCCGAATTCATCCCAAATCCACCCCAAAATCACCCCAAATTCACCCCAAAATCACCCCAAAATCATCCCAAATCCACCCCAAAATTCACCCCAAAATCACCCCAAAATCCGCCCCAAAACCGGCCAAATTCATCCCAAAATTCACCCCAAAACCAGCCAAATTCATCCCAAAATTCACCCCAAAATTCACCCCAGGTCGGAGACCTGCTCCTGCTCCCCACGGAGCAGCCGCACCCGATCACCTGCCCCAAAATCACCCAAATTCACCCCAAAATTCACCCCAAAATTCACCCCAAATCACCCCAAAATCCGCTCCAAAAACGGCCAAAATAATCCCAAAATTCACCCCGAAAACGCCCCGAAAACGCCAAAATCACCCCAAATTCACCCCAGGTCGGAGACGTCCCCACGGAGCAGCCGCACCCGATCACCTAAATCACCCAAATTCACCCCAAAATTCACCTGAATTCACCCCAAAATTCACCTGAATTCATCCCAAAATCACCCCAAAATCACCCCAAAATCCGCCCCAAAACCAGCCAAATTCACCCCAAAATCACCCCAAATTCACCCCAAAATTCACCCCAAAATCCGCCCCAAAATCCAGCCCAAAAACGGCCAAAATCATCCCAAAATTCACCCCAAAAACGGCCAAATTCACCCCAAAATTCACCCCAAATTCACCCCAGGTCGCAGACGTCCCTGCAGAGCGGATTTTTTGGGATTTTGCGCTGATTTTTGGGAATATTTTGGGGATTTTTTAAGGGATTTTGGGGCTGATTTTTGGGGCCTGTCTGGGACATTTTGGGGCAGATTTTTGTCGATTTTGGGGCGGATTTTTGGGGCGAATCGGGGGCATTTTGGGGCTGATTTTTGTGAATATTTTGGGGCTTTTGGGGCTGATTTTTGGGGATTTTGGGGCGGATTTTTGGGAATATTTTGGGGGTCTTGGGGCTGATTTTTGGGGATTTTGGGGTGGATTTTTGTGAATATTTTGGGGGTTTTGGGGCTGATTTTGGGGGATTTTGGGGTGGATTTTTGGGAATATTTTGGGGCTTTTGGGGCTGATTTTTGGGGATTTTGGGGCAGATTTTTGGGAATATTTTGGGGCTTTTGGGGCGGATTTTTGGGGCGAATCGGGGGCGTTTTGGGGCAGATTTTTGGGAATATTTTGGGGCTTTTGGGGCGGATTTTTGGGGCGAATCGGGGGCGTTTTGGGGCTGATTTTTGGGAATATTTTGGGGCTTTTGGGGCTGATTTTTGTCGATTTTGGGGCTGATTTTTGGGGCCTATCTGGGACATTTTGGGGCGGATTTTTGTCAATGTTGGGGCGGATTTTTGGGGCGAATCGGGGGCGTTTTGGGGCAGATTTTTGGGAATATTTTGGGGGTTTTGGGGCTGATTTTTGGGGCCTATCTGGGACATTTTGGGGCGGATTTTTGTCGATGTTGGGGCAGATTTTTGGGGCTAATCGGGGGCGTTTTGGGGCTGATTTTTGTGAATATTTTGGGGCTTTTGGGGCTGATTTTTGGGGATTTTGGGGCAGATTTTTGGGAATATTTTGGGGCTTTTGGGGCTGATTTTTGGGGCGAATCGGGGGCGTTTTGGGGCAGATTTTTGGGAATATTTTGGGGCTTTTGGGGCTGATTTTTGGGGCGAATCGGGGGCTTTTTGGGGCAGATTTTTGGGAATATTTTGGGGCTTTTGGGGCTGATTTTTGGGGCGAATTGGGGGTGTTTTGGGGCTGATTTTTGTGAATATTTTGGGGCTTTTGGGGCTGATTTTTGTCGATTTTGGGGCTGATTTTTGGGGCCTATCTGGGACATTTTGGGGTGGATTTTTGTCAATGTTGGGGCAGATTTTTGGGGCTAATCGGGGGCGTTTTGGGGCTGATTTTTGTGAATATTTTGGGGCTTTTGGGGCTGATTTTTGGGAATATTTTGGGGATTTTTTAAGGGATTTTGGGGCTGATTTTTGGGGCCTATCTGGGACATTTTGGGGCGGATTTTTGTCGATGTTGGGGCGGATTTTTGGGGCGAATCGGGGGCATTTTGGGGCTGATTTTTGTGAATATTTTGGGGCTTTTGGGGCTGATTTTTGGGGATTTTGGGGCAGATTTTTGGGAATATTTTGGGGGTCTTGGGGCAGATTTTTGGGGCGAATCGGGGGCGTTTTGGGGCTGATTTTTGGGAATATTTTGGGGGTTTTGGGGCTGATTTTTGGGGCCTATCTGGGACATTTTGGGGCGGATTTTTGTCAATGTTGGGGCAGATTTTTGGGGCGAATCGGGGGCGTTTTGGGGCAGATTTTTGGGAATATTTTGGGGGTTTTGGGGCGGATTTTTGGGGCGAATCGGGGGCTTTTTGGGGCTGATTTTTGTGAATATTTTGGGGCTTTTGGGGCTGATTTTTGTCGATTTTGGGGCTGATTTTTGGGGCCTATCTGGGACATTTTGGGGCGGATTTTTGTCGATGTTGGGGTGGATTTTTGGGGCGAATCGGGGGCGTTTTGGGGTTGATTTTTGGGAATATTTTGGGCGTTTTGGGGCTCACGGTGGCGCTCCGGGACCGTGGCGGGGTCGGGCTCGAGGTCGAGGATCCGCAGCTCCCGAAGCTCCGGCGCCGCCTCCAGCAGCACCTGCACCAGGTGGGAGCCCAGGAACCCCGCGCCGCCCGTCAGCACCAGCACCAGGCCCTGGGGGAACTGGGAATCAACTGGGGATACTGGGAATCCCAAAATCCCAAAAAAACCCCAAAATCCCAAAAAAAACCCTAAAAAAATCCCACCAGAAACGGCCAAAATGGCCAAAATCCAACTGGAAATCGTCAAAATCCAACTGGGAATCCTGGGATTGAACTGGGATTCAACTGGGAATACTGGGAGGGAACTGGGATGCAACTGGGGATACTGGGAATCCCAAAATCCCAAAAAAACCCCCAAAATCCAAAAAAAAACCCCCCAAAAATCCCACCGGGAACGGCCAAAATGGCCAAAATTCACCTGGGAATCGTCAAAATCCAACTGGGAATCCTGGGATTGAACTGGAATAGAACTGGGAATACTAGGAATCCCAAAATCCCCAAAAAATCCCCAAAATCCCCAAAAAAAACCCCAAAAAATCGCGCCGGGAACGGCCAAAATCCAACTGGGAATTGTCAAAATCCAACTGGAAATCGTCACAATCCAACTGGGAATCGTCACAATCCAACCGGGATTGAAGTGGGATTGAAGTGGGATTGGACTGGGAATACTGGGAATCCCAAAATCCCCCAAAAATCCCCAAAATCCCAAAAAAAAAACCCCAAAAAAATCCCACCAGGAATGGCCAAAATCCAACTGGAAATCGTCACAATCCAACTGGAAATCGTCACAATCCAACTGGGAATCCTGGGATTGAACTGGAATAGAACTGGGAATACTGGGAATCCCAAAATCCCCCAAAAATCCTCAAAATCCCAAAAAAAAACCCCCAAAAAATCCCACCGGGAACGGCCAAAATGGCCAAAATCCAACTGGGAATCGTCAAAATCCAACTGGGAATCCTGGGATTGAACTGGGATAGACTGGGAATACTGGGAGGGAACTAGGAATCAACTGGGGATACTGGGAATCCCAAAATCCCCCAAAAATCCCCAAAATCCCAAAAAAAACCCAAAAAAAATTCCACCTGGAACGGCCAAAATGGCCAAAATCCAACTGGGAATCATCAAAATCCAACTGGGAATCCTGGGATTGAACTGGGATTCAACTGGGAATACTGGGAGGGAACTGGGAATCAACTGGGGATACTGGGAATCCCAAAATCCCCAAAAAACCCCCAAAATCCCAAAAAAACCCCGCCAAAAAATCCCACCGGGAACAGCCAAAATGGCCAAAATCCAACTGGGAATCGTCACAATCCAACTGGGAACCCAAAAAGTTCAACTGGGATTGAACTGGGATTGAACTGGGAATACTGGGAGGCAACTGGGAATCCCAAAATCCCCCAAAAACCCAAAAAACCCAAAGAATCCCAAAAATCCTCCCAAAAAAATCACATGGGAATGGCCAAAATTCAAATTTCAACCCCAAAAATGCCCCTGGAGGAGCCCAAAATGCCAAAAAAAACCCAAAATCCCCAAAATTCTGTTTGGAGACCCAAAATTCCTTAAAATTCCCCAAAATTCGCCCGAATTCCCATCCCTCACCCGGAAGCGGCTCCGAACTCGCCCCAAATTGCCCAAAATGCCCCAAAATTCCCCCCAAAATTCCCCCCAAAAAAACCCCAAAATTCATCCCAAAAAATGCCCAAAAGTCATCCCCAAAAATCCCCAAAATTCACTCC
Organism: Lonchura striata; assembly: GCF_046129695.1. Lineage (NCBI taxonomy): Eukaryota > Metazoa > Chordata > Aves > Passeriformes > Estrildidae > Lonchura > Lonchura striata. The sequence goes on along the minus strand of NC_134637.1, from coordinate 234,526 downwards.
GGGACCCCCAAAATTCTCTCAAAAAAATCCAAAAATTCCCCCCCAAAAAATCCCAAAATTTCCCTCCTCAAAAAAACCCAAAAGTAAAAAAAAAAAAAAAAAAAAATCCAAAACCCCCCAAAATTCACTTTTGAGCCCCAAAAAATCCCCAAAATCCCCCCCCAAAAAAACCCCAAAAATAAAATCCCCTCCAAAAAATCCCCAAAAATCCCCAAATTCTCCCAAAAATCCCCCCCAAAAAACCCAAAAATAAAAATAAAATCCCAAAAACTTAAAAAAAAATCCAAATTTTTTCCCCAAAATCCCCCAAATCCGCCCCGATTTCCCCTCCCCCACCCGGAAGCGGCTCCGAACTCGCCCCAAGTGGCCCAAAATTCTCCCAAAATGATCAAAATTCCCCAAAATTCCCCAAATTGCTTCACCTGGGGCTCGGCGCCCTCCATGGCGCCGCCGCCGCCCCTCCCCCCGCCGGATTTTGGGGCAAATTCCGGAGATTTTGGGGAGGCCACGCCCCCCGGGGGTGGGGGAGGGGCGGGGCGGGACCCGCGGGGGGAGGGGCGAAAAATTCCCGGGAATTCCGGGGGAAAAAATCGGGAATTCGGCCAAAAAAAAGAAAAAAAAAGCGGAATTTTGGGGTGGGAAAATCGGGGATTTTTGGGGGAAAAATGGGGGAGTTTGGGAAGGGAAAATTGGGGATTTTTTGGGGGGAAATTGGGAATTTTTTGGGGGGGAAATTGGGGATTTGGGAAGGAAAATTGGAGATTTTTTTGGGGAAAAAAAGGGGATTGTGGAAGGGAAAATTGGATATTTTGGGGGAAAATTGGGAATTTTCTGGGGGGGAAATTAAGGAATTTTTGGGGGGGGAATTGAGGAATTTTGGGGTGGAAAATTGGGGATTTTGGGAGGGAAAATTGGGGATTTTTGGGGGGGAAATTGGGAATTTTTTTGGGGAAAATTAGGGATTTTGGAAGGGAAAATTGCAGATTTTGGAAGGGAAAATTGGAGATTTTGGGAAGGAAAATTGGGGATTTTTGGGGAGGGAAAATTGGGAATTTTTTGGGGGAAGATTTGGTATTTTGGGAGGGAAAATTGGAGATTATTTTGGGGGGGGAAATTGAGGGGTTTGGGAAGGAAAATTTGGGATTTTTAAGAGGGAAAATAGGGGATTTTGGGAGGGGAAAATTGGGAATTTTTAGGGGGGGAAATTGTGGATTTTTGGGTGGGAAAATTGGGGATTTTTGGAGAAAATTGGGAATTTTTGGGAGGGAAATTGTGGATTTTGGGGGGGAAATTGGGGATTTTGGGGGGAAAATTGAGAATTTTTTGGGGGAAAAAAAAGGGGATTGTGGAAGGGAAAATTGGATATTTTGGGGGAAAACTGGGAATTTTCTTGGGGGGGAAATTAAGGAATTTTGGGGGGGGGGGAATTAAGGAATTTTGGGGTGGAAAATTGGGGATTTTGGGTGGGAAAATTGGGGATTTTTGGAGAAAATTGGGAATTTTTGGGAGGGAAAATTGGGGATTTTTGGGGTGGAAAATTGGGGGTTTTTGGGGGGGAAATTGGGAATTTTTTGGGGGAAAATTAGGGATTTTGGAAGGGAAAACTGGGAATCTTGAAAGGGAAAATTGGAGATTTTGGGAAGGAAAATTGGGAATTTTTGGGGAGGGAAAATTGGGACTTTTTGGGGGAAGATTTGGTATTTTGGGAGGGAAAATTGGAGATTATTTTGGGGGGGGAAATTGAGGGTTTTGGGAAGGAAAATTTGGGATTTTTAAGAGGGAAAATAGGGGATTTTGGGAGGGGAAAATTGGGAATTTTTAGGGGGGGAAATTGGGGATTTTTGGAGAAAATTGGGAATTTTTGGGAGGGAAATTGTGGATTTTGGGGGGAAATTGGGCATTTTTCGGCAGAAAATTGAGAATTTTTTGGGGGGAGAAAATGGTGGCTTTTGGGAGGTGAAAATCGGGGGATTTTTTGGGTGGAAAATTGGGGATTTGGGGTGAAATCCAAGCGGGGAATCGGCTCCCATTGGGATGAATGGGAGAGACCGCGGAGGGACTCCGGAATGGCGGCGCGGACCGGAAGTGCCCGTGAAGGGACTCCGTAATGGCGGCGCGGACCGGAAGTGCCCGTGAAGGGACTCCGGAATGGCGGCGCGGACCGGAAGTGCCCGTGAAGGGACTCCGTAATGGCGGCGCGGACCGGAAGTGCCCGTGAAGGGACTCCGGAATGGCGGCGCGGACCGGAAGTGCCCGTGAAGGGACTCCGTAATGGCGGCGCGGACCGGAAGTGCCCGTGAGGGGACTCCGGAATGGCGGCGCGGACCGGAAGTGCCCGTGAAGGGACTCCGTAATGGCGGCGCGGACCGGAAGTGCCCACGAAGGGACTCCGTAATGGCGGCGCGGACCGGAAGTCCCGAACCGCCGCCCAAAAACACAACCCGTGACGCAACCGCGGCCTCAGGGCGGAGCCGGGGCCGGTTTTGGGGCCAAATTTCCGTTTTTCGGGATTTTGGTGGGTTTTTTTTGTTGTTTTTGAGGGGATCATTCCGGTTGTACCCCACCCACTTCCGGCGGTGTTGCCGCCTTTCCGTCCCCCCCCCGCGCGCACTTCCGGTCGCAGCCGCTTCCTTCCGGCCCAGGTGAGCCCCAAAATCGGCGAGTTTCGCCCCAAAACCCCGCGAGGAAGGAGAGGGAGGGGGAGGGGCGTTCCCGCGGGCCGCTGATCGATGCGGGTCGATGGATCGATCGGTTTTCCCAATAATCGCCCGTTCCGCCCCGAATCCGCCCCCGCCTTTTCCCGATTTCCCCGGTTTTTACCCCAAAAGCTCCTCCGGGCTTGGTTTGGGAGGATTTGGGTCATTTTTGGGTCGATTTCTGGTGATTTGGGTCAATTTTGGGTTCATTTGTGCTGATTTTGGTCATTTTGGGTGAATGTTTGCTAATTTTGGGTGATTTGGGGTCAATTTTCGTCATCTTTGGGTCAATTTGTGCCATTTTGGGTCGTTTCGGGTCGATTTCTGCTGATTCGTGCTTTTTTTTTTTTATTTGCTGACTCAAATTGGCCCAAATTGACCAAAATTGACCCAAAATTGACCAAAATCAATCAAAATTGGCACAAATTGACCCAAAATTGACCCAAATCAGCACAAATTGACAGAAATAGACACAAAATCGACCAAAATGGACCCAATTTGACCCAAATTGACCCAAAATGCCACATATTGACCAAAATAGACCCACAAATTTTTGTTTGGGTGATTTTGGGTCAATTTTGGCTGATTTGGGTCAATTCTGGTCAATTTCAGTCGATCCAAGACCAATTTGGGTCAATTTTGGCCAATTTGGGTCAATTTTGGTCAAATTTGGGTCAACTTGGGTCAATTTGGGTCAATTTTGGCCAATTTGGATCCATTTTGGTCAAGTTGGATCAATCCAAGACCAATTTGGGTCAATTTTGGCCAATTTGGATCCATTTTGGTCAAGTTGGGTCAATCCAAGACCAATTTGGGTTAATATGGGTCAATTTGGGTCAATTTTGGCCAATTTGGATCCATTTTGGTCAAGTTGGGTCAATCCAAGACCAATTTGGGTTAATATGGGTCAATTTGGGTCAATTTTGGCCAATTTGGATCCATTTTGGTCAAGTTGGGTCAATCCAAGACCAATTTGGGTTAATATGGGTCAATTTGGGTCAATTTTGGCCAATTTGGATCCATTTTGGTCAAGTTGGGTCAATCCAAGACCAATTTGGGTCAATTTTGGCCAATTTTCATGGAATTTTGGCCAATTTTCATGGAATTTTGGCCAATTTTCATGGAATTTTCATGGAATTTTCCCGATTTTCACCGGTCTCCCCCCGGTTTCCTCCCCGCAGCGCCTCCCCCCGGCCGGACGATGCCGAAGGCGGCGCGGCCCCGCCCGGCCGAGCGGGCGCGGGCGCGGTTCCGGCGGCTGCGGCGCGCGGCGCGGGCGCTGGTGCTGGAGAACGCGGCGCTCTGCGACGAGCTGGCGCGCCTCGAGGCCAAGTGGGCGCTGGCCCGCGGCCAGCGGCGATTCCTGCTCGGACGCCTGCTCGGACACCAGGCCGCGGCCGGAGAGGCGGCCGGAGAGGCGGCCGGAGAGGCGGCGCGGCGGCCGCGGAGAGCCCGGACGGCCGCCGGCCGGGGGAGGGGCGGGAGGGGCGGCCTGAGGGACGAGCAGTGGTCAGCGGGGTCGAAAAGTGACCAGTGGTCAGCAAAAGATGAGCAGTGGTCAGCGGGGTCGAAAAGTGACCAGTGGTCAGCAAAAAATGACCAGTGGTCAGCCAAAGATGAGCAGTGGTCAGCGGGGCCGAAGGATGACCAGTGGTCAGCTGGAGGAAGAGCCGGGCCCAAGGATGAGCAGTGGTCAGCGGGGCCGAAGGATGACCAGTGGTCAGCGGGGTCAAAAAATGACCAGTGGTCAGTGAGGGTGAAGGAGGAGCCGTGGTCAGCAGGGCCAAAGGATGACCAGTGGTCATCAGGGCCGAAGGATGACCAGTGGTCAGTGAAGGTGAAGGACGAGCCGTGGTCAACAAAAGATGACCAATGGTCAGCCAAAGATGAGCAGTGGTCAGCGGGGCCGAAGGATGACCAGTGGTCAGCGGGCTCGAAAGATGACCAGTGGTCAGTGAAGGTGAAGGACGAGCCGTGGTCAGCGGGGCCCAAGGATGACCAGTGGTCAGCCAAAGATGACCAGTGGTCAGTGAAGGTGAAGGATGAGCCGTGGTCAACAAAAGATGACCAGTGGTCAGCGGGGCCCAAGGATGACCAGTGGTCAGTGAAGGTGAAGGACGAGCCGTGGTCAGTGGAGGTGAAGGACGAGCAGTGGTCAGCGGGGCCCAAGGATGACCAGTGGTCAGCAGGGCCGAAAGATGACCAGTGGTCAGCTGGAGGAAAAGCAGATGGCTCAAGGGATGACCAGTGGTCAGCAAAGGATGACCAGTGGTCAGTGAGGGTGAAGGAGGAGCCGTGGTCAGTGGAGGTGAAGGACGAGCCGTGGTCAGCGGGGCCCAAGGATGACCAGTGGTCAGCGGGATTGAGAGATGACCAGTGGTCAGCAGGAGGAAGACCTGGCCGGAGCGATGACCAGTGGTCAGCGGGCTCCGGAGATGACCGGTGGTCAAGCGGCCGGGCGGCGTCCACCTCTCGGCCGCACCAGGCCGCCACGCCGATGTCCGGTGCGCTCCGGCCGCCGGGCGGGGCCGGAGATGACCGCAGGCCCGACGGAGGCGGCGCTGACCGCTCGGCCGCCGGCCGGCCGGAGGAGGAGGAGGAGGACGATGACCACGATGACCACGAGGAGGACGAGGAGGAGGAGGATGAGGAGGAGGAGGAGGACGAAGGCTCCGCTCCGGCCTTCGGCTACTCCGGCCTCTTCCTGGCCAGTCCGGCCGGCTCGGACGACTGACCGGTCAATAAATGACCCCGGCCGCGGTGGCCGGAGGGGTTGTGGTCACTCCACGATGAGGTTTGGGTGTTGTTTGGCTGCGCCACGATGACTGCCGAGTGACCACTGACCACCCCACTGACCACCCTGAATGATCACTGACCACCCCAATGACCAATGACCACCCCCACTGACCCCCCCAATGACCACTGACCACCCCACTGACCACCCCACTGACACCCCAATGACCACTGACCACCCCACTGACCACTGACCACCCCACTGACCACCCTGAATGACCACTGACCACCCCAATGACCACTGACCACCCCCAATGACCACTGACCGCCCCACTGACCACTGACCGCCCCACTGACCACTGACCACCCCCAATGACCACTGACCGCCCCACTGAACACTGACCACCCCACTGACCCCCCCCAATGACCACTGACCACCCCCAATGACCACTGATGACCCCTGACCACCCCCAATGACCAATGACCCCCCCACTGACCCCTGACCCCTTGACCACTCCTCGCTGACCACTCGAGCACTGCTCAGGCCTTTATTGAACCGCGGGTGGCGTGGCCGGAGCCGAGTGACCACCCGGAGCAGAGTGACCGCCCAGATCAGAGTGACCACCCGGATCAGAGTGACCGCCTGGGGCCAAATGATTGTCCAGAGCAGAGTGACCGCCCAGAGCCGATGAGTGACCACTCAGAACCTATGAGTGACCATCCAGAGCTGAGTGACCAACCAGATCCGAGTGACCGTCAGGAGCAGAGTTACCGGCTGGAGTGACCACCTCCATCCGAGTGACCATCTGGATCCGAGTGACCACCCAGAGCTGAGTGACCGGCCGGATCCGAGTGACCGCCTGGAGCAGAGTTACCGGCCGGAGTGACCGCCCGGATCCGAGTGACCGTCTGGAGCAGAGTTACTGGCTGGAGTGACCGGCCGGATCCGAGTGACCGTCCAGATCTGAGTGACCACCCAGAGCTGAGTGACCACCCAGAGCAGAGTGACCAACCAGATCCGAGTGACCATCAGGAGCAGAGTTACCGGCTGGAGTGATCACCTCCATCCGAGTGACCATCTGGATCCGAGTGACCACCCAGAGCTGAGTGACTGGCCGGATCCGAGTGACCGCCTGGAGCAGTTACCGGCCGGAGTGACCGCCCGGATCCGAGTGACCGTCCAGATCTGAGTGACTGGCCGGATCCGAGTGACCGCCTGGAGCAGAGTTACTGGCCGGAGTGACCGCCCGGATCCGAGTGACCGCCCGGATCCGAGTGACCACCCAGAGCTGAGTGACCACCCGGAGCTGAGTGACCAGCCGGATCCGAGTGACCGTCCAGATCTGAGTGACCACCCAGAGCTGAGTGACCGGCCGGATCCGAGTGACCGTCCAGATCTGAGTGACCACCCAGAGCTGAGTGACCACCCAGAGCAGAGTGACCAACCAGATCCGAGTGACCGCCTGGAGCAGAGTTACCGGCCGGAGTGACCGCCCGGATCCGAGTGACCGCCCGGATCCGAGTGACCACCCAGAGCTGAGTGACCACCCACAGCTGAGTGACCAGCCGGATCCGAGTGACCATCCAGATCTGAGTGACCACCCAGAGCTGAGTGACCGGCCGGATCCGAGTGACCGTCCAGAGCCGAGTGACCACCCAGAGCTGAGTGACCAGCCGGATCCGAGTGACCGCCTGGAGCAGAGTGACCGGCCGGAGTGACCGCCCGGATCCGAGTGACCGTCCAGATCTGAGTGACCACCCAGAGCTGAGTGACCAGCCGGATCCGAGTGACCATCCAGATCTGAGTGACCACCCAGAGCTGAGTGACCGGCCGGATCCGAGTGACCATCCAGAGCAGAGTGACCGGCCGAATCCGAGTGACCGCCTGGAGCAGAGTTACTGGCTGGAGTGACCACCCGGATCCGAGTGACCGTCCAGAGCAGAGTTACCGGCCGGAGTGACCGCCCGGATCCGAGTGACCGTCCAGATCTGAGTGACCACCCAGAGCTGAGTGACCGGCCGGATCCGAGTGACCGCCTGGAGCAGAGTTACCGGCCGGAGTGACCGCCCGGATCCGAGTGACCGCCTGGAGCAGAGTTACCGGCCGGAGTGACCGGCCGGATCCGAGTGACCGTCCAGAGCAGAGTTACCGGCCGGAGTGACCGCCCGGATCCGAGTGACCACCTCCATCCGAGTGACCGTCCAGATCCGAGGAGTCACCATCCACATCCGAGTGACCGTCCGCATCCGAGTGACCGCCCAGAGGCGAGTGACCGGCCGGAGTGACCTCTGGCACGTCCTGGAGGTTGTGGAAGACGCCGGCGAGGTCCGGCCGCCCGGCCAGCGCCCGCAGCAGCCGCTCGGCCGCGGCGCGAGCTCCGGCCGGCAGCGCCAGCGCCGCCCGCGGCCGGAACCGCAGCTCGGCCGAGAGCGGCCGGAGCCCCGCGGCCGCCAGGCCCCGCCGGACCGAGCCCAGCGACGAGGGGTCACACAGGAACTGCGGGGTCAAGGGGCAGGGGTCAGCCAGGGGTCACACAGGAACTGCGGGGTCAAGGGGCAGGGGTCACTCAGGGGTCACACAGGAACTGCGGGGTCAAGGGGCAGGGGTCACACAGGGGTCAGTGGGTCAGCCAGCGGTCAGGGGTCACACAGGAACTGCAGGGTCAAGGGGCAGGGGTCACACAGGAACTGCGGGGTCAAGGGGCAGGGGTCACAGAGGGGTCAGTGGGTCGGTCAGGGGTCACACAGGAACTGTAGGGTCAAGGAGGGCAGGGGTCAGCCAGGGGTCAGTGAGGGGTCATCCAGGGGTCGGGGGTCACTCAGGGGTCACTCAAGGGTCAGGGGGTTACTCAGGGGGGTCAGTGAGGGGTCAAGGGGTCAGTGAAGGGTCAAGGGGTCACTCAGGAGGGGTCAGTGAGGGGTCAAGGGGTCAGTGAGGGGTCGGGGTCACTTGGAGGGGGGTCAGTGAGGGGTCAGGGGGTCACTCAGGGGTCAGTGGGTCACTCAGGGGTCAGTGGTCACTCAGGGGTCAGTGGTCACTCAGGGGTCAGTGGTCACTCGGGGGGGTCAGTGAGAGGTCAGGGGGTCACTCAGGGGTCAGTGGGTCACTCAGGGGTCAGTGGTCACTCAGGGGGGTCACTCAGGGGTCAGTGGTCACTCGGGGGGGGTCAGTGAGGGGTCAGGGGGTCACTCAGGGGTCAGTGGTCACTCAGGGGTCAGTGGTCACTCAGGCCGCTCCCCGCTCTGTGGCCCAAGAAGTGACCAACGCCCAGCACGGCCGGGCCTGCCCCCGAGTGACCCCTGGCTGACCCCGGGTGACCCCTGGCTGACCCCGGGTGACCCCCGGACCCACCTGGAGCTCGGCCCCGTCCTCGGTGGCCGCCACGTCCTGGGCTCCGGCCGCCGCGGCCGCCTCCAGCGCCGCCTCCATGGCCACGGCCCGGCCGGACACTCGCAGCACGGCCACGGCCTCGAAGGCGCCGCGCGCGTCCCCGGCCAGCGCCGCCCTGCCAGGGGTCAGCGGGGTCACACAGGGGTCAGCGGGGTCACACAGGGGTCAGACAGGGGTCAGCGGGGTCAGACAGGGGTCAGACGGGGGTCAGACAGGGGTCAGCGGGGTCACACAGGGGTCAGACAGGGGTCAGCGGGGTCAGAGATGGGTCAGACAGGGGTCAGCGGGGTCACACAGGGGTCAGACAGGGGTCAGCGGGGTCAGACAGGGGTCAGCAGGGTCAGAGAGGGGTCAGACAGGGGTCAGAGGGGTCACACAGGGGTCAGAGAGGGGTCAGCGGGGTCAGTGGGGTCAGACAGGGGTCAGACGGGGGTCAGTGGGGTCAGACAGGGGTCAGCGAGGGGTCAGCGGGGTCAGAGAGGGGTCAGTGGGGTCAGCGAGGGGTCAGCGAGGGGTCAGCGGGGTCAGAGAGGGGTCAGCGGGGTCAGACGGGGGTCAGACAGGGGTCAGCGGGGTCAGAGAGGTCAGACAGGGGTCAGACGGGGGTCAGCAGGGTCAGAGAGGGGTCAGCGGGGTCAGACAGGGGTCAGCAGGGTCAGAGAGGGGTCAGCGGGGTCATCAGGGGTCAACAAGGGTCACCACCCCCCTCAGAGTGGCCAGTGGTCATCAGGGGTCACCAAGGGGTCACCCAGAGGTCATCAAGGGTCACCCAGAGGTCACACCCTCCCCCCCCCCCCCGGAGTGACCGGTGGTCACCCGGGGTCACCCAGTGGTCACCCAGGGGTCATCAGGGGTCACCCAGTGGTCACCCAGTGGTCATCAGGGGTCACCCGGGGTCACCCGTGGTCACCCGGGGTCACCCAGTGGTCACCCAGGGGTCACCCAGTGGTCACCCGGGGTCACCCGTGGTCACCCGGGGTCACCCAGTGGTCACCCAGGGGTCACCCAGTGGTCACCCAGGGGTCACCCGGGGTCACCCAGGGGTCACCCAGTGGTCACCCAGGGGTCACCCGGGGTCACCCAGGGGTCCCCCCGGCGGTCAGCACTGACCCGTGGCGGCCGAGCAGCGTCCGGAGCTCGGCCTGGCTGCGCCGGACGTTGTCCGTGCGGACGTCCAGCAGCAGCAGCGCCCCCCCCGGGCCCCGAGCGGTCAGCAGCGCCCGCGCGGCCGCGGCCGGACGCTCCTGCGGCCGGAGAGAGCGGGCAGCGGTCAGTGAGTGACCCCCAGTGACCCCCCAGTGACCCCCCGGCCGGAGAGAGCGGGCAGCGGTCACTCAGGGTCATTCAGGGTCACTCAGGGGTCACTCAGTGGTTACTCAGGGTCACTCAGAGGTCACTCATTGGTCACTCAGGGTCACTCAGGGTCATTCAGGGTCACTCAGGGGTCACTCAGGGGTCACTCGGGGGTCACTCAGGGTCACTCATTGGTCACTCAGGGGTCACTCAGGGTCACTCAGAGGTCAGTGGTCACTTGGGGTCACTCATTGGACACTCAGGGTCAGAGGTCACTCGGTCACTCGGGGTCACTCAGGGTCACTCATTGGTCACTCAGGGTCACTCAGGGGTCAGTGGTCACTTGGGGTCACTCATTGGACACTCAGGGTCAGAGGTCACTCAGGGTCAGAGGTCACTCAGGGTCAATGGTCACTCAGGGTCACTCAGGGTCACTGACCGGCCGCAGGGCGTTCTCGATGGTGGCACTCAGGGGTCACTCGGGGTCAGTTAGGGTCACTCAGGGGTCACTCGGGGGTCAGTGGTCACTCATTGGTCACTCATGGGTCACTCGGGGTCACTCATTGGTCACTCATTGGTCACTCGGGGTCAGTGGTCACTCATTGGTCACTCGGGGTCACTCATTGGTCACTCATTGGTCACTCAGGGTCACTCGGGGTCACTCATTGATCACTCAGTGGTCACTCATTGGTCACTCAGGGTCACTCATTGATCACTCAGTGGTCACTCATTGATCACTCGGGGTCACTCATTGATCACTCAGTGGTCACTCATTGGTCACTCAGGGTCACTCATTGATCACTCAGTGGTCACTCATTGGTCACTCGGGGTCACTCATTGATCACTCATTGGTCACTCAGGCTCAGGGGTCACTCATTGGTCACTCGGGGTCACTCATTGATCACTCATTGGTCACTCATTGATCACTCATTGGTCACTCAGGGTCACTCATTGGTCACTTATTGGTCACTCATTGATCACTCATTGGTCACTCAGGGTCACTCATTGGTCACTCATTGGTCACTCATTGATCACTCATTGGTCACTCGGGGTCACTCATTGATCACTCATTGGTCACTCATTGGTCACTCAGGCTCATTGGTCACTCATTGATCACTCATTGGTCACTCAGGGTCACTCAGGGTCACTCATTGATCACTCATTGGTCACTCAATGGTCACTCATTGATCACTCATTGGTCACTCATTGATCACTCATTGGTCACTCATTGGTCACTCATTGGTCACTCAGGCTCAGTGGTCACTCAGTGGTCACTCAGTGGTCACTCGGGGTCACTCGGGGTCACTGACCGGCCGCAGGGCGTTCTCGATGGTGGCACTCAGGGGTCACTCAGGGTCACTCATTGGTCACTCAGGGTCACTCATTGGTCACTCAGGGTCACTCATTGGTCACTCAGTGGTCACTCGGGGTCACTCATTGGTCACTCATTGGTCACTCGGTGGTCACTCGGGGTCACTCGGGGTCACTGACCGGCCGCAGGGCGTTCTCGATGGTGGCTTTGGGCACGTTCAGGCTCCGGCAGCGCTCCAGCAGCGCCGCCAGCGCCGGGTTCAGCGCCGGCTCCGCGCCGCCCTCTGCCGCGATATTGAGATATTGATCACCCCGGGGCCGATATTGATCACCCCGCGGGCCGATATCACGATATTAATAACCCCATGGCCTGATATTGCCGTATTGATAACCCCATGTCGCGATATCCCGATATTGATAACCCCATGGCCTGATATCGTGATACTGATAGCCCCATGTCGCGATATCGCGATATTGATAACCCCATAGCCTGATATCGTGATACTGATAGCCCCATGTCGCGATATCGCGATATTGATAACCCCATAGCCTGATATCGTGATACTGATAGCCCCATGTCGCGATATCCCGATATTGATAACCCCATGGGCCGATATCGTGATATTGATAACCTCGTGGCCCGATATTGCAATATTGATAACCCCGTGTCACAATAGGGGCCAATATCGCGATACCAATAACCCCACGGCCCAATATCACGATATCAATAACCCCGTGGCCCGATATTGCGATATTGATAACCCCGTGTCGTTATATCGTGATATCGGTAGCCACATGTCATGATATTGTGATATCGATAACCCCACGGCCCGATATCGTGATATTGATAACCCCGTGTCACGATATCGCAATATTGATAACGCCATGTCACGATATCGCGATATTGATCACCCCGTGTCACGATATCGCGATATTGATAACCCCACGGCCCGATATCGTGATATTGATAACCCCGTGTCACGATATCGCAATATTGATAACGCCACGTCACGATATCGCGATATTGATCACCCCGTGTCACGATATCGCGATATTGATAACCCCACGGCCCGATATCGTGATATTGATAACCCCGTGTCACGATATCGCGATATTGATAACGCCATGTCACGATATCGCGATATTGATCACCCCGTGTCACGATATCGCGATATTGATAACCCCACGGCCCGATATCGTGATATTGATAACCCCGTGTCACGATATCGCAATATTGATAACGCCATGTCACGATATCGCGATATCGATCACCCCGTGTCACGATATCGCGATATTGATAACCCCACGTCACGGTAGCCCCATGTCCCCCCAACACCGTCTATCCCCACCCCCAAATCCCAAACACCCCAAATCCCGACACCCCCAAATCCCGACACCCCCACCACCCTCTATCACCCCCAAATCCCGACACCCCCAAATCCCAACACCCCCAAATCCCGACACCCCCAAATCCCAAACACCCCCAGCACCCCCATCACCCCCAATCCCAAACACCCCCAAATCCCAAACACCCCAAATCCCGACACCCCCAAATCCCAAAGACCCCCAAATCCCGACACCCCCAAATCCCAAACACCCCCAAATCCCGACACCCCAAATCCCAAACACCCCCAAATCCCGACACCCCCAAATCCCAACACCCTGCATCACCCCCATATCCCAAACACCCCCATACCCTCTATCACCCCCAAATCCCGACACCCCCAAATCCCAAACACCCCCAAATCCCAAACACCTCCCACCACCCTCTATCACCCCCAAATCCCGACACCCCAAAATCCCAAACACCCCAAATCCCAAACACCCCCAAATCACAACACCCCCAAATCCCAAACACCCCCACACCCTCTATCACCCCCAAATCCCGACACCCCCAAATCCCGAACACCCCCAAATCCCAAACACCCCCAAATCCCGACACCCCCAAATCCCGACACCCCCAAATCCCAAACAGACACCCCCAAATCCCGAACACCCCCACACCCTCTATCACCCCCAAATCCCAAACACCCCCAAATCCTGACACCCCCAAATCCCAAACACCCCCAAATCCTGACACCCCCAAATCCCAAACACCCCAACACCTTCTATCACCCCCAAATCCCAAAGGCCCCCAAATCCCGAACACCCCCAAACACCCCCAAATCCCAAACACCCCCAAATCCCAAACACCCCCATACCCTCCATCACCCCCAAATCCCAAACACCCCCAAATCCCAAACACCCCCATACCCTCCATCACCCCCAAATCCCAAACACCCCCAAATCCCAAACACCCCCAAATCCCGAACACCCCCAAATCACAACACCCCCAAATCCCAAACACCCCCAAATCCCAAACACCCCAAATCACGACACCCCCAAATCCCAAACACCCCCACACCCTCCATCACCCCCAAATCCCAAACACCCCCAAATCCCAAATACCTCCAAATCACGACACCCCCAAATCCCGAACACCCCCAAATCCCAAAGACCCCCAAATCCCGAACACCCCCAAACACCCCCAAATCCCAAAGACCCCCAAATCCCGAACACCCCCAAATCCCAAACACCCCCAAACACCCCCAAATCCCAAACACCCCCAAATCCCGACACCCCCAAATCCCAAACACCCCCACACCCTCCATCACCCCCAAATCCCAAACACCCCCATACTCTCTATCACCCCCATATCGCGACATGCCCCCCACCTTTCCCAACACCCCCACACCCTCTATCACCCCCAAATCCCAAAGACCCCAAATCCCAAACACCCCCAAATCCCAAACACCCCCAAACACCCCCAAATCCCAAAGACCCCCAAATCCCGACACCCCCACACCCTCCATCCCCCCCACACCCTCCATCCCCCCATATCGCGACACGCCCGTCCCCCACCTGCGGCGGCCGCCCGCAGCATCCGCGCCAGGCGCTGCCGGAGGCGGCTCCGCTCCGCGTCCCGCGGGCCCTTCACGTGCCGCACCTTGGACCAGCGGTTGTGCCCGGCCATGGCCCGGACCGGCACCCCCGGGACCCCCCCCGGGACCCCCGGGACCACCCCCGGGATCCCCCCGCGGCCGCGGGCCAGCGCCGGGCCCAGCCGGGCCAGCGCCGCCATCTTGGGCCCGGCCGCGGCTGCGCGCTCGCCGCGGGGCGGAGAGGGGGATGATGGGTAACGGCGATTTGCATGGGCACGCCCCCTCCCGGAACAGAGATAGGGGTGATTTGCATGGGCACGCCCCCTCCCGGAACAGTCATAGGGGGTGATTTGCATGGGCACGCCCACTCCTGGAACAGAGATAGGGGGTGATTTGCATGGGCACGCCCACTCCTGGAACAGAGATAGGGGTGATTTGCATAGGCGCGCCCATTCCTGCAAATGGTATAGGGGTGTTAGGGGGGTGATTTGCATAGGCACGCCCACTCCAGAAACAGAGATAGGGGTTAGTGGGGGTGATTTGCATAGGCACGCCCACTCCTGGAACAGAGATGGGGTGATTTGCATAGGCACGCCCACTCCTGCAAACGGTATAGGGGTGTTAGTGGGGTGATTTGCATAGGCACGCCCACTCCTGGAACAGAGATAGGGGTGATTTGCATAGGCGCGCCCACTCCTGGAACAGAGATAGGGGTGATTTGCATAGGCACGCCCCCTCCCGGAACAGAGATAGGGGTGATTTGCATAGGCACGCCCCCTCCCGGAACAGAGATAGGGGTGATTTGCATAGGCACGCCCCCTCCCGGAACAGAGATAGGGGTGATTTGCATAGACACGCCCACTCCTGGAAACGGTATAGGGTTAGTGGGGTGATTTGCATAGCCACGCCCACTCCAGAAACAGAGATAGGGATGTTAGTGGGGATGATTTGCATAGGCACGCCCCCTCCCGGAACTGAGATAGGGGTGATTTGCATAGGCACGCCCACTCCTGCAAACGGTATAGGGGTGTTAGGGGGGTGATTTGCATAGGCACGCCCACTCCTGGAACAGTCATAGGGGGTGATTTGCATAGGCACGCCCACTTCAGAAACAGTGATAGGGGTTAGTGGGGGTGATTTGCATAGACACGCCCACTCCTGGATCAGAGATAGGGGATAGTGGGGGTGATTTGCATAGCCACGCCCCCTCCTAAAAACCCATAGAATGGTGTTAGTGCGGGTGATTTGCATAGCCACGCCTCCTTCAAGCATTATCTGTGTGCCTTAATGGCGCTGATGGACAGACGGACACGGGGATGGACGGACGGACACGGGGATGGACAGATGGACACGGGGATGGACGGACGGACACGGGGATGGATATGGGCATGGACAGACGGACACGGGGATGGACAGACAGACACGGGGATGGACAGACGGACACGGGATGGACAGGGGGATGGACAGACGGACACGGGGATGGACAGACGGACACGGGATGGACGGACGGACACGGGGATGGACAGATGGACATGGGGATGGACACGGGGATGGACAGACGGACATGGGGATGGACAGACGGACACGGGGATGGACAGACGGACACGGGATGGACAGGGGGATGGACAGACGGACACGGGGATGGACAGACAGACATGGGGATGGACACAGGGACGGACAGATGGACACGGGGATGGACACGGGGATGGACAGACGGATATGGGGATGGACAAGGGGATGGACGGACGGACACGGGGATGGACAGACGGACACGGGATGGACAGGGGGATGGACAGACGGACACGGGATGGACAGGGGGATGGACAGATGGACACGGGGATGGACGGACAGACGGACGGACGGACGGGCCCCATCCCCTCCCCCACCCCGTTCCTCCTTCCTCTTTCCCGCCTCGATGACGTCACCACGGAGGGGGGGGAGGGGCGGGGACCCCACGTGACCCCCCAAATTTCCCCCGCCCCTCCCCCACCCCTCCCCTCCCCCCCCTTTTCCCTGGCCCCCCCCTTTAAGATTTTTTTTTTCCCCTTTTTTTGGTTTTTTTCACCCCAAAGTTTCTCACCCGCCCCTCCCCCACCCTTTCCTGCCCCTCCCCCACCCCTCCCCCCCACCCCCTTCCTGCCCCTCCCCCACCCCCCCCCCCCTTCCCCCTTGTTTTAATTGGGTTTTTGTTTTGTTTTTTTTTTTTTTCCTTGGTTTTTTGGGTTTTTCACCCCAAAGTTTCTCACCCGCCCCTCCCCCCACCCCCTTCCTGCCCCTCCCCCACCCCTCCCCCACCTTTCCTGCCCCTCCCCCACCCCCAAAGTTCCGCTTTTCGGGCCCGGAGGAGCCGCGATGGAGCCCCGGGAGCTCCTGGCGCTGCTGGGGACAGGTGGGGACACCTGGGGACACCGGGATGGACACTCGGACATCGGGGTGGACAGATGGACACTCGGACATTGGGGTTGGGGACCCCCCTGGACACTGGGGACACACCTGGGGACTCCTGGGGTGACACCTGGATGGACACTCGGACACTGGGATGGACACTTGGACATCGGGATAGACACTCGGACATTGGGATGGACAGATGGACACTCGGACACTGGGATGGACACTTGGACATCGGGATAGACACTTGGACACCTGAGTGGTCATTTGGACATCGGGGTGGACAGGTGGACACTTGGACATTGGGGTTGGGGACCCCCCTGGACATTGGGGACAGGTGGGGACACCTGGGGTGACACCTGGATGGACACTCGGACACTGGGATGGACACTCGGACATCGGGGTGGACACTCGGACATCGGGGTGGACAGATGGACACTCGGACATTGGGGTTGGGGACCCCCCTGGACACTGGGGACACACCTGGGGATACCTGGATGGACACTCGAACACTGGGATGGACACTCAGACATCAGGGTGGTCATTCGGACATTGGGATGGTCACTCGGACATTGGGATGGACAGATGGACACTCGGACATTGGGGTTGGGGACCCCCCTGGACATTGGGGACACACCTGGGGACACCTGGGGATACCTGGGGTGACACCTGGATGGACACTCGAACACTGGGGTGGTCATTTGGACATTGGGGTGGACACTCGGACACCTGAGTGTTCATTTGGACATTGAGGTGGACACTCGGACACCTGAGTGGTCATTTGGACATCGGGGTGGACAGATGGACACTCGGATATTGGGGTTGGGGACCCCCCTGGACATTGGGGACACACCTGGGGACACCTGGGGACACCTGGATGGACACTCAGACACTGGGATGGACACTCGGACATCGGGATAGACACTCGGACATTGGGATGGACAGATGGACACTCGGACATTGGGGTTGGGGACCCCCCTGGACACTGGGGACACACCTGGGGATACCTGGGGTGACACCTGGATGGACACTTGGACACCTGGATGGACACTCAGACATTGGGGTGGTCACTTGGACATCGGGGTGGTCACTCGGACATTGGGATGGACACTTGGATGTTGGGGTGGTCATTCGGCCATGGGGTGGTCACTCGGACACCAGGATGGACACTCGGCCATCGGGGTGGTCACTTGGCCATGGAGGGGGGGGCCACTCAGCCTTGAGGTGGTCACTTGTCCTTGGGGTGGTCATTTGGACACTCATCCTTGGGCTGGTCACTCATCCTTGGGGTGGTCACTCATCCTTGGGGTGGTCACTCATCCTTGGGGGGGTCACTCATCCTTGGGGTGGTCACTCGGGCATGGGGTGGTCACTCGGCCATGGGGTGGTCATTTGGTCACTCGGCCATGGGGTGGTCACTCGTCCTTGGGGTGGTCACTCGGCCATGGGGTGGTCATTTGGTCACTTGTCCTTGGGGTGGTCACTTGGCCATGGGGTGGTCATTTGGTCACTTGTCCTTGGGGTGGTCACTCGTCCTTGGGGTGGTCATTTGGTCACTCGTCCTTGGGGGTCACTCGCCATGGGGGTGGTCATTTGGTCACTCGTCCTTGGGGTGGTCACTCGTCCTTGGGGTGGTCATTTGGTCACTCGGCCATGGGGTGGTCACTTGGCCATGGGGTGGTCATTTGGTCACTCGGCCATGGGGTGGTCATTTGGTCACTCGGCCATGGGGTGGTCATTTGGTCACTCGGCCATGGGGGTCACTCGGGCCCCTCCCCCAGCGCTGCTGGCCGGGGGGCTGGACCTGGAGACCCCCCGGGTGTTCCCGGGCGGCGCCGGCGGCGACTTCGGCGCCAGCGTGGCACAGCTGGGCGGCGGCGAGCGCGGATGGTAACGGGCCGAGTGCCAAATCAGCCAAAATCAGCCCCAAATATCCCCAAATCAGCCCAAAATATCCCAAATCAGCCCAAAATATCCCAAATCAGCCAAAATCACCCCAAAATATCCCCAAATCAGCCCAAAATCACCCCAAAATATCCCAAATCAGCCAAAATCACCCCAAAATATCCCCAAATCAGCCCAAAATCAGCCCCAAAATATCCCCAAATCAGCCCAAAATTATCCCCCAAATATCCTCAAAATATCCCCAAATCAGCCCAAAATCATCCCCAAAATATCCCTAAATCATCACAAAATTATCCCAAAATATCCCCAAATCAGCCCAAAATCAGCCCCAAAATATCCCCAAATCAGCCCAAAATCAGCCCAAAATATCCCAAATCAGCCAAAATCAGCCCCAAATCGGCCCAAAATTATCCCCAAATCAGCCCAAAATATCCCAAATCAGCCAAAATCAGCCCCAAATCGGCCCAAAATATCCCAAATCAGCCAAAATCAGCCCCAAATCGGCCCAAAATATCCCAAATCAGCCAAAATCAGCCCCAAATCGGCCCAAAATATCCCAAATCAGCCCAAAATATCCCAAATCAGCCAAAATCAGCCCAAAATCACCCCAAAATATCCCAAATCAGCCAAAATCACCCCAAAATCAGCCCAAAATATCCCAAATCAGCCAAAATCAGCCCAAAATCACCCCAAAATATCCCAAATCAGCCCAAAAGCAGCCCAAAATATCCCAAATCACCCCAAAATCAGCCCAAAATCACCCCAAAATATCCCAAATCAGCCAAAATCAGCCCCAAATCGGCCCAAAATATCCCAAATCAGCCCAAAATCAGCCCAAAATCACCCCAAAATATCCCAAATCAGCCAAAATCACCCCAAAATATCCCAAATCAGCCAAAATCAGCCCAAAATCAGCCCAAAATATCCCAAACCAGCCAAAATCACCCCAAAATATCCCAAATCAGCCAAAATATCCCCAAAATATCCCCAAAAGATCCCCAAATCACCCCAAATTCAGCACAAAATTATCCCCAAAATATCCCCAAATCAGCCCAAAATCAGCCCAAAACCAGCCCAAAATCAGCCCCAAAATATCCCCAAATCAGCCCAAAATCATCCCCCAAATATCCTCAAAATATCCCCAAATCAGCCCAAAATCATCCCCAAAATATCCCTAAATCATCACAAAATTATCCCCAAAATATCCCCAAATCAGCCCAAAATCAGCCCCAAAATATCCCCAAATCAGCCCAAAATTATCCCAAAATCATCCCCAAATTTTCCCAAAATCAGCCCCAAATCATCCCAAAATTACCCCAAAATCATCCCAAAATCATCCCCAAAATTATCCCCAAATCACCCCAAAATTATACCGAAATTACCTCAAATTATCCCCAAAATCTCCCCGAATTTTTCCCAAATCCCCCAAATTTTCCCCAAATCCCCCAAATTTTCCCAAAATCCCCGGAATTCTCCCCAAAGGCTGCTGGTGGGAGCCCCCCGGGAGGGGAACGGCTCCGGCGCCGTTTACGGCTGCGCCTTCGGCTCCGGAACCTGCCGGAAGCTCCCGGTGACAGGTGAGACCCCTCCCCAAATTGGGTGAGACCCCTCCCCAAATTGGGTGAGACCCCTCCCCAAAAAATCCCGAAATTTGGGGAGAAAACCCCAAAAAACGGGGTCAAAAATGATAAAAAATTGGGTGAGAGAGGCCAAAAACGGATTTATGGACCCAAAAATGGGTGAGACCCCTCCCCAAATTGGGTGAGACCCCTCCCCAAAAAATCCCGAAATTTGGGGAGAAAACCCCAAAAAACGGGGTCAAAAATGATAAAAAATTGGGTGAGAGAGGCCAAAAACGGATTTATGGACCCAAAAATGGGTGAGACCCCTCCCCAAATTGGGGTGAGACCCCTCCCCAAAATAACCCCGAAATTTGGGGAGAAAACCCCAAAAAACTGTGTTAAAAAATGATAAAAAATGGGGCGAGAGAGACAAAAAATGGATTTATGGACCCAAAAATGGGGTGAGACCCCTCCCCAAATTGGGGTGAGACCCCTCCCCAAATTGGGTGAGACCCCTCCCCAAATTGGGTGAGACCCCTCCCAAAAAATCCCGAAATTTGGGGAGAAAACCCCAAAAAACGGGGTTAAAAATGATAAAAAATGGTGTGAGAGAGGCCAAAAACGGATTTATGGACCCAAAAATGGGGTGAGACCCCTCCCCAAATTGGGTGAGACCCCTCCCCAAAATAACCCCGAAATTTGGGGAGAAAACCCCAAAAAACTGTGTTAAAAAATGATAAAAAATGGGGCGAGAGAGACAAAAAATGGATTTATGGACCCAAAAATGGGGTGAGACCCCTCCCCAAATTGGGGTGAGACCCCTCCCCAAATTGGGTGAGACCCCTCCCCAAATTGGGTGAGACCCCTCCCCAAAAAAACCCGAAATTTGGGGAGAAAACCCCAAAAAACTGTGTTAAAAATGCTAAAAAATGGTGTGAAAGAGGCCAAAAGTGGATTTATGGACCCAAAAATGGGGTGAGACCCCTCCCCAAATTGGGTGAGACCCCTCCCCAAAAAAACCCGAAATTTGGGGAGAAAACCCCAAAAAACTGTGTTAAAAATGCTAAAAAATGGTGTGAAAGAGGCCAAAAAATGGATTTATGGACCCAAAAATGGGGAAAGGGACCCCAAAATTGGGTGAGACCCCTCCCCAAATCGGGCCCCCGGTTTTGGGGAGGGGTCTGAGGCCGCGTCCCCCCAGGACCCCCCGGAGTGAACAGATCCTCGCTGGGGCTGGCGCTGGCGGCCGGGGACGACGCGGCGCTGGTGAGACCCCGAAATGGGGGGACCCAAAATTGGGGTTTTGGGAGGTTCCCCAAAAAAATTTGGGGTTTCTTGGGTGGTTTTGCCCCAAATTTTGGGGTTTTGGGAGGTTCCTCAAAAAAATTTGGGGTTTTTGGGAGGTTCCTCCAAAAAAATTTGGGGTTCTTGGGAGGTTCCTCAAAAAAATTTGGGGTTCTTGGGAAGTTTTTAGGAGGTTCCTCAAAAAAATTTGGGGTTTTTGGGAGGTTTTTAGGAGGTTTTGCCCCAAAATTTGGGGTTCTTGGGAGGTTCCTCAAAAAAATTTGGGGTTCTTGGGAGGTTTTTAGGAGGTTCCTCAAAAAAATTTGGGGTTTTTGGGAGGTTCCTCCAAAAAAATTGGGGTTTTTGGGAGGTTTTCTGGAGGTTTTGCCCCAAAATTTGGGGTTCTTGGGAGGTTCCTCAAAAAAATTTGGGGTTTTTGGGAGGTTCCTCAAAAAAATTCGGGGTTTTTGGGTGGTTCCTCAAAAAAATTTGGGGTTTTTGGGAGTTCCTCAAAAAAATTCGGGGTTTTTGGGAGGTTCCTTAAAAATAATTTGGGGTTTTTGGGAGTTCCTCAAAAAGAATTTGGGGTTTCTTGGAGGTTCCTCCAAAAAATTTGGGGTTTTTGGGAGGTTCCTCCAAAAAAATTGGGGTTTTTGGGAGGTTTTCTGGAGGTTTTGCCCCAAAATTTGGGGTTCTTGGGAGGTTCCTCAAAAAAATTTGGGGTTTTTGGGAGGTTCCTCAAAAAAATTTGGGGTTTTTGGGAGGTTCCTTAAAAATAATTTGGGGTTTTTGGAAGGTCCCTCAAAAAAATTAGAGGTTTTTAGGAGGTTTTGCCCCAAATTTTGAGTTTTTTGGAGGTTCTTAAAAAAAAAATCAGGTATTTTTGAGGTGTTTAGGAGGTTTTGCCCCAAAATCTGAGTTTTTAGAAGGTTCCACTCCAAAATTTTGGCTTTTTAGGATGTTCTACCCCAAAATTTGGGTTTTTAGGAAGTTTTGCTCCAAAATTGGGGTTTTTTTTGAGGTTTTTTGGAGGTTCCACCACAAAATTTTTGGTTTTTAGAAGGTTCCACCACAAAATTTTGGGGTTTGGGATGTTTTGCCCCCATATTTGGTTTTTAGGAGGTTCCACCACAAAAGTTTGGGTTTTTAGGAGGTTCCACCCCAAAATTGGGGTTTTTAGGAAGTTTTGCCCCAGATTTTGGGGGTTTTTTGGAGGTTTCCCTCCAAAATTGGGTTTTTTTTGGAGGTTCCACCACAACATTTGGGTTTTTAGGAAGTTCTGTCCCAAAATTGGGGGGGTTTTGAGGTTTTTTGGAGGTTCCACCACAAAATTTGGGTTTTTTGGAGGTTCCACCCCAAATTTGTGGTTTTTGGTGGAACCCCGCGGAGGTGGAACCCCAAATTTTCATCCCGCCGGGTTTTTTTCCCAAAATCGGCGTTTTTCGGCCCGAATCGGGGCTGACCAACCCGAAATTTCTGCTCCAGGTGTGCGGCCCCATCTCGCCCCAGGTGTGCGGGGTCAACGTCCACCTCAACGGCTTCTGCGTCCAGCTGGACACCGAGCTCCGGCCGGTCCGGAGCATCCCGGAGAACCTCCCAGGTGCGGAGTGACCGGCGGTCATCCAGTGGTCATCCAGTGGTCATCCAGTGGTCATCTGGGGTCATCTGGGGTCATTCATCTCCATGGAGAGTGACCAGTGGTTGTCCAGTGGTCATCCAGTGGTCATCTGGGGTCATCGGCGCCATGGAGAGTGACCAGTGGTCATCCAGTGGTCATCTGGGGTCATCTGGGGTCATCGGCGCCATGGAGAGTGACCAGTGGTCATCCATTGGTCATCCATTGGTCATCCAGTGGTCATCTGGGGTCATCTTGGGTCATCTGGGGTCATCGGCGCCATGGAGAGTGACCAGTGGTCATCCAGTGGTCATCTGGGGTCATCGGCGCCATGGAGAGTGACCAGTGGTCATCCAGTGGTCATCCAGTGGTCATCCAGTGGGCATCTGGGGTCATCGGCACCATGGAGAGTGACCAGTGGTCATCCATTGGTCACCTGGGGTCATCGGCACCATGGAGAGTGACCAGTGGTCATCCAGTGGTCATCTGGGGTCATTGGTGCCATGGAGAGTGACCAGTGGTCATCCAGTGGTCATCCATTGGTCATCCAGTGGTCATCTGGGGTCATCTTGGGTCATCTGGGGTCATCGGCGCCATGGAGAGTGACCAGTGGTCATCCAGTGGTCATCCAGTGGTCATCTGGGGTCATTGGTGCCATGGAGAGTGACCAGTGGTCATCCATTGGTCATCCAGTGGTCATCTGGGGTCATCGGCACCATGGAGAGTGACCAGTGGTCATCCATTGGTCACCTGGGGTCATCGGCACCATGGAGAGTGACCAGTGGTCATCCAGTGGTCATCTGGGGTCATCTGGGGTCATCGGCACCATGGAGAGTGACCAGTGGTCATCCAGTGGTCATCCAGTGGTCATCTGGGGTCATCTTGGGTCATCTGGGGTCATTGGCGCCATGGAGAGTGACCAGTGGTCATCCATTGGTCATCTGGGGTCATCTGGGATCATTCATCTCCATGGAGAGTGACCAGTGGTTGTCCAGTGGTCATCTTGGGTCATCTGGGGTCATTCATCTCCATGGAGAGTGACCAGTGGTCATCCAGTGGTCATCTTGGGTCATTCATTTCCATGGAGAGTGACCATTGGTCATCTGGGGTCATCTTGGGTCATTCATCGCCATGGAGAGTGACCAGTGGTCATCCACTGGTCATTCATCTCCATGGACATTGACCGCTGACCCCCCAGTGGTCATCTTGGCTTTGTGTGTGACATCAAGGAGGTAGAACCCCAAAAATTGTTTTTTTCTGGTGGTTTCACCCCAAAATCAACGTTTTTGTTGACATCAAGGAGGTAGAACCCCAAAAATTGTTTTTTTCTGGTGGTTCCACCCCAAAAATTGACCTTTTTGTCGACATCGAGGAGGTAGAACCCCAAAAATTGTGTTTTTCTGGTGTTTTCACCCCCAAATCGATGTTTTTGTCGACCCCAAATTCGCATTTCCACGTCCGGCCTGTGGGTGGTCACTCGGGGCTGTGGTCACTCTGTCCACAGAGTGTCCCAAGACCTCGCTGGACATCGCGATCCTGATGGACGGCTCGGGCAGCATCGCCGACCACGACTTCAGGACCATGAAGACCTTCATCGCCGAGGTGATGCGGCGCTTCCAGGGCGTCGACGCGCAGGTAACGCCCACCTGGGTCACCTCTGGTGGCCGGCGGTCATCTCGCCTTGGCCAAGCGCAGTGAGACTGAGTGGTGACCCCCTGATGACCATTGGTCATCTTGGGTGGTTTGGCTCCATGGACATTGAGCATTGACCACCCAATGACCATTGGTCATCTTGGGTCATTCATCTCCATGGACATTGACCACTGACCACCCATTGGTCATCTTGGGTCATTGATCTCCATGGACATTGAGTGGTGACCCCCCGATGACCATTGGTCATCTCGGGTGGTTTGGCTCCATGGACATTGAGCGTTGACCACCCAATGACCATTGGTCATCTTGGGTCATTCATCTCCATGGACATTGAGTGGTGGCCCCTTGATGACCATTGGTCATCTCGGTTGGTTTGGCTCCATGGACGTTGACCACTGACCACTCAATGACCACCCAGTGGTCATCTTGGGTCATTCATCTCCATGGACATTGAGTGGTGACCCCTTGATGACCATTGGTCATCTCGGGTGGTTTGGCTCCATGGACATTGACCACTGACCACTCAATGACCACCCAGTGGTCATCTTGGGTCATTCATCTCCATGGACATTGAGTGGTGACCACCCAGTGGTCATCTTGGGTCATTGGCTTCATGGACATTGACCACTAACCACCCATGGGTCATCTTGGGTCATTCATGTCCAAGAACATTGACCATTGACCCCTCAACGACCATTGGTCATCCATTGGTCATTCATGTCCATGGACATTGACCATTGGTCATCGTGGGTCATCGGCTCCATGGACATTGACCCTTCAATGACCATTGGTCATCTTGGGTCGTTCATCTCGTTGACCTTGCACATTGACCACCAGCAGCCGTTGGTCATCGGGGCGGTGCCGAGTGACCGCTGGGGTGGTCACTCCGTGTCCGTCTGTCATGGGGGCGGTGCCGAGTGACCGCTCGGGTGGTCACTCCGTGTCCATCTGTCCTCGGGGCGGTCTGGAGTGACCGCTGGGGTGGTCACTCTGTGTCCATCTGTCCTCGGGGCGGTGCTGAGTGACCACTGGGGTGGTCACTCTGTGTCCGTCTGTCATGGCGGTGGTGCCGAGTGACCGCTGGGGTGGTCACTCCGTGTCCATCTGCCATTGGGGTGGTCTGGAGTGACCGCTCGGGTGGTCACTCTGTGTCCGTCTGTCATGGGGGCGGTGCCGAGTGACCGCTGGGGTGGTCACTCTGTGTCCGTCTGTCATGGGGGTGGTGCTGAGTGACCGCTGGGGTGGTCACTCCGTGTCCGTCTGTCCTCGGGGCAGTGCCGAGTGACCGCTGGGGTGGTCACTCTGTGTCCGTGTGTCCAGTTCTCCCTCACGCAGTTCTCCCACGAGGTCCGGCACCACTTTGACTTCCAGGAGTTCCGGAAGGTTCCGGACCCGGCGCGGCTCCTCCGCAGCGTCCGGCAGCTCAACGGCGCCACCTACACGGCCACGGCCATCCGCAAAGTGCTGTGAGTGACCGCTGACCCCTGACCCCTGACCCCTGACCACTGACCCCTGACTACTGACCCTGCTGACCGCTGACCGCTGACCCCTGACCCCTGACCGCTGACCGCTGACCACTGACCACTGACCACTGACCACTGACCACTGACCACTGACCCATGACCACTGACCGCTGACCCCTGACCACTGACCATTGACCGCTGACCACTGACGGCTGACCACTGACCACTGACCACTGACCACTGACCGCTGACCACTGACCACTGACCACTGACCGCTGACCGCTGACCACTGGCCGCTGACCACTGACCACTGACCACTGACCACTGACCCCTGACCACTAACCACTGACCACTGACCTCTGACCTCTGACCGCTGACCACTGACCACTGACCATTGACCGCTGACCACTGACCACTGACCACTGACCACTGACCATTGACCACTGACCACTGACCGCTGACCCCTGACCACTGACCGCTGACCATTGACCACTGACCACTGACCACTGACCATTGACCACTGACCACTGACCGCTGACCACTGACCGCTGACCACTGACCACTGACCACTGACCATTGACCACTGACCACTGACCACTGACCACTGACCACTGACCACTGACCATTGACCACTGACCACTGACCACTGACCATTGACCACTGACCACTGACCACTGACCACTGACCACTGACCACTGACCATTGACCACTGACCACTGACCACTGACCACTGACCATTGACCGCTGACCGCTGACCACTGACCACTGACCACTCCTCCGGCCGTGCTGACCGCTGGCCGCAGGCAGGAGATGTTCGTGGCCGGGCGCGGCGCTCGGGCCGGCGCGCGGCGCATCCTGATCGTGGTGACCGACGGCGAGAAGTTCGAGGACCCCCTGGACTACTCGGACGTCATCCCCACGGCCGAAGCCATGGCGGTCACTCGCTACGCCATCGGGGTGAGCGGCGGTCTCCTGTCCTCCTGTCCATCCCCATGTCCATCTGTCCATCCCATGTCCACCTGTCCATCCCCATGTCCTCCTGTCGATCCCCATGTCCATCTGTCCATCTCCTGTCCTCCTGTCCATCCCCATGTCCATCTGTCCATCCCATGTCCACCTGTCCACCTGTCAATCTGTCCATCCATCCCATCTGTCCATCCCCATGTCCACCAGTCCATCCCCATGTCCATCTGTCCATCCCCATGTCCATCTGTCCATCTCCTGTCCTCCTGTCCATCCCCATGTCCATCTGTCCATCTCCATGTCCACCTGTCCATCTCCATGTCCACCTGTCCATCCCCATGTCCACCTGTCCATCCCCATGTCCATCTGTCCATCCATCCCATCTGTCCATCCCATGTCCACCTGTCCATCCCCATGTCCATCTGTCCATCTCCTGTCCTCCTGTCCATCCCCATGTCCACCTGTCCATCCCCATGTCCACCTGTCCATCCCCATGTCCACCTGTCCATCCCCATGTCCTCCTGTCCATCCCCATGTCCACCTGTCCATCCCCATGTCCATCTGTCCATCTCCTGTCCACCTGTCCATCCCCATGTCCACCTGTCCATCCCCATGTCCTCCTGTCCATCCCCATGTCCATCTGTCCATCCCCATGTCCACCTGTCCATCTCCTGTCCACCAGTCCATCCCCATGTCCACCTGTCCATCCCCATGTCCTCCTGTCCATCCCCATGTCCACCAGTCCATCCCCATGTCCACCTGTCCATCTCCTGTCCACCAGTCCATCCCCATGTCCACCTGTCCATCCCCATGTCCACCTGTCCATCCCCATGTCCACCAGTCCATCCCCATGTCCACCTGTCCATCCCCATGTCCACCAGTCCATCCCCATGTCCACCTGTCCATCCCCATGTCCATCTGTCCATCTCCATGTCCATCTGTCCATCTCCATGTCCATCTGTCCATCTCCTGTCCTCCTGTCCATCTCCATGTCCACCTGTCCATCCCCATGTCCACCTGTCCATCCCCATGTCCACCTGTCCATCCCCATGTCCATCTGTCCACCTGTCCACCTGTCCATCTGTCCATCCATCCCATCTGTCCATCCCCATGTCCACCTGTCCATCCATGCTCACCTGTCTATGCCCACCTGTCCGTCCGTGCCCACCTCACCTGTCCATGCCCCCCTCACCTGTCCATGCCCACCTCACCTGTCCATCCATGCTCACCTGTCCATGCCCACCTCACCTGTCCATCCGTGCCCACCTCACCTGTCCGTGCCCACCTCACCTGTCCATCCGTGCCCACCTCACCTGTCCGTGCCCACCTCACCTGTCCGTGCCCACCTCACCTGTCCATGCCCCACTCACCTGTCCGTGCCCACCTCACCTGTCCATGCCCCCCTCACCTGTCCATCCATGCTCACCTGTCGGTGCCCTCACCTGGGCAGGTGGGCAGCGCGTTCAGGCGGGCGCAGGCGCAGCGCGAGCTGCAGGTGATCGCCTCGGGCCCCGCCCACGTTTTCCGCGTCGACAACTTCGAGGCGCTGAGCGGCGTCCAGAGCCAGCTGAGGGACAAGATCTTCGCCATCGAGGGTACCTGGCACACCTGGACGCACCTGGGAACTCACCCGGGGGCACCTGGGGGCACCTGGGGGCACCTGGGGGCACCTGGGAACTCACCTGGGGGCACCTGGGGGCACCTGGGGGCACCTGGGCACACCTGGGAGCTCACCTGGGGGCACCTGGGGGCACCTGGGTGCACCTGGGAACTCACCTGAGCACACCTGGGCACACCTGGGGGCACCCACAATACATCTGGGAGCACCTGGCGCACCTGGGCGCACCTGGGCACACCTGGGCACACCTGGGAACTCACCTGGGCGCACCTGGGCACACCTGGGAACTCACCTGGGGGCACCTGGGGGCACCTGGGGGCACCTGGGAACTCACCTGGGGGCACCTGGGGGCACCTGGGAACTCACCTGGGCACACCTGGCCCCTCCCCCAGGCACGAGCTCCGCCCACGGCAGCTCCTTCCAGCTGGAGATGGCCCAGGAGGGGTTCAGTGCCACCCTGACCGCGGTGAGTGACCACTGAGTGACCAGAGTGACCAGAGTGACCACTGAGTGACCAGAGTGACCAGAGTGACCACTGAGTGACCCTGAGTGACCAATGAGTGACCACTGAGTGACCACTGAGTGACCAATGAGTGACCACTGAGTGACCAATGAGTGACCAATGAGTGACCACTGAGTGACCAGAGTGACCAATGAGTGACCCTGAGTGACCAATGAGTGACCAATGAGTGACCAATGAGTGACCCTGAGTGACCAATGAGTGACCAACGAGTGACCAATGAGTGACCACTGAGTGACCAACGAGTGACCAACGAGTGACCAATGAGTGACCACTGAGTGACCAACGAGTGACCCTGAGTGACCAGAGTGACCACTGACCACTGAGTGACCAATGAGTGACCACTGAGTGACCACTGAGTGACCACTGAGTGACCAATGAGTGACCAATGAGTGACCACAGAGTGACCAGTGAGTGACCCTGAGTGACCAATGAGTGACCATGAGTGACCCTGAGTGACCACTGAGTGACCACTGAGTGACCATGAGTGACCAATGAGTGACCATGAGTGACCACTGAGTGACCCTGAGTGACCAATGAGTGACCCTGAGTGACCCTGAGTGACCAATGAGTGACCATGAGTGACCAATGAGTGACCGTGAGTGACCAATGAGTGACCACTGAGTGATCCTGAGCGACCATGAGTGACCAATGGGTGACTCTGAGTGACCACTGAGTGACCAATGAATGACCCTGAGTGACCAATGAGTGACCACTGAGTGACCAATGAGTGACCCTGAGTGACCAATGAGTGACCAGAGTGACCACTGACCACTGAGTGACCCTGAGTGACCACTGAGTGACCAATGAGTGACTCTGAGTGACCACTGAGTGACCCCTGACCCTGAGTGACCCCTGAGTGACCCCTGAGTGACCCTGAGTGACCCCTGACCCCTGAGTGACCCCTGAGTGACCCCTGAGTGACCCCTGACCCTGAGTGACCCCAAGTGACCCCGAGTGACCCCCGAGTGACCCCTGAGTGACCCTGAGTGACCCCTGACCCCGAGTGACCCCGAGTGACCCCGAGTGACCCCGAGTGACCCCGAGTGACCGCTGCCCCAGGCCGGGCCGGTCCTGGGGGCCGTTGGCGCCTTCGATTGGGCCGGGGGCGCCTTAACCTACGGGGGAGGGGCGCCCACCTTCCTCAACGGCTCCGGACAACACCTGGGCACACCTGGAGAACACCTGGGCACACCTGGAGAACACCTGGGCACACCTGGAGAACACCTGGGCGACGCTGCGGATGCCAGGGATGCTTACTTGGGTAAGGGGCACACCTGGGATACACCTGGGGGCACCTGGGATACACCTGGGATATACCTGGGGCACACCTGGACAACACCTGGGCACACCTGGAGAACACCTGGGCGACGCCGTGGATGCCAGGGATGCTTACCTGGGTAAGGGGCACACCTGGGATACACCTGGGGGCACCTGAGCACACCTGGGATATACCTGGGGCACACCTGGGCACAGCTGGGCACAGCTGGGCACAGCTGGGCACACCTGGGCACACCTGGGGGCACCTGGGCACACCTGGGCACAGCTGGGCACAGCTGGGCACACCTGAGCACACCTGAGAACACCTGGGGACACCTGGGACACACCTGGGGACACCTGGGCACACCTGGGCACACCTGGGATACACCTGGGGCACACCTGGGCACACCTGGGCACACCTGGGCACACCTGGGGGCACCTGGGCACACCTGGGGGCACCTGGGATACACCTGGGATACACCTGGGCACACCTGGGGCACACCTGGGCACACCTGGGATACACCTGGGATACACCTGGGGACACCTGGGATACACCTGGGATACACCTGGGCACACCTGGGATACACCTGGGCACACCTGGGGACACCTGGGGACACCTGGGCACACCTGGGGACACCTGGGATACACCTGGGGGCACCTGGGCACACCTGGGGCACACCTGGGCACACCTGGGCACACCTGGGATACACCTGGGATACACCTGGGGGCACCTGGGATGGACCTGGGAACATCTGGGATGCACTTGGGCACAGCTGGGCACACCTGGGACACACCTGGGCACACCTGGGGCACACCTGAGATATACCTGGGCACACCTGGGCATACCTGGGATACACCTGGGATACACCTGGGCACAGGGGTGGGGTCACCTGGGCAGGGAAATTTACCTGAAACACCCAAAAATTCACCTGAAAATCCCTGAAATTCCCAAAATTTACCTGAAATTCCCAAAATTTACCTGAAATTCCCCTGGGACTCACCTGGACTCACCTGGACTCACCTGGGCTCACCTGGGCTCACCTGGGCTCACCTGGCGCAGGTTACGCGGCGGCGCCGGTGCCGCTGGGCCACACCTGGGCATCAAAATTAACCCGAAAATCCCCAAAAATTCACCCGAAAATCCCCAAAATTTTACCTGAAATTCCCCAAATCCCCCCCGGGACTCACCTGGGCTCACCTGGGCTCACCTGGGCTCACCTGGCGCAGGTTACGTGGCGGCGCCGGTGCCGCTGGGTCACACCTGGGCATTGAAATTCACCTGAAACCCCCCAAAATTCACCCAAAAATCCCCAAAATTCACCTAAAATCCCCAAAATCCCCCCCGGGACTCACCTGGGCTCACCTGGGCTCACCTGGGCTCACCTGGGCTCACCTGGCGCAGGTTACGTGGTGGCGCCGGTGCCGCTGGGCCACACCTGGGCATCAAAATTAACCCGAAAATCCCCAAAAATTCACCCAAAACCCCCCAAAATTTTACCTGAAATTCCCCAAATCCCCCCCGGGACTCACCTGGGCTCACCTGGGCTCACCTGGGCTCACCTGGGCTCACCTGGCGCAGGTTACGCGGTGGCGCCGGTGCCGCTGGGTCACACCTGGGCGCTGGCGCTGGGCGCGCCGCGCTTCGCTCACCTGGGCAGGGTCCTGCTGCTGCGGCCCGGACACACCTGGGAGGTGATGGGGCAGGTGATGGGCACACAGGTGAGTGACACACCTGGGTGAGTGAGGGACACACCTGGGAGGTGATGGGGCAGGTGATGGGCACACAGGTGAGGGACACACCTGGGACAGTTGAGTGACACACCTGGGCGAGTGAAGGACACACCTGGGCAGGTGAGGGACACACCTGGGAGGTGATGGGGCAGGTGATGGGCACACAGGTGAGTGAGGGACACACCTGGACAGGTGAGGGACACACTTGGGACAGGTGAGTGACACACCTGGGTGAGTGAGGGACACACCTGGGCAGGTGAGGGACACACCTGGGGGGACACACCTGGGACAGGTGAGATCACCTGGGGGGTCTCACCCATCTCACCTGTCCCCCCTGGGGGGGTCTCACCTGGGGGTCTCACCTGTCTCACCTGGGGGGTCTCACCTGGGGGGGTCTCACCTGTCCCACCTGGGGGTCTCACCTGGGGGTCTCACCTGGGGGTCTCACCTGTCTCACCTGGGGGGTCTCACCTGGGGGGGTCTCACCTGTCTCACCTGGGGGGTCTCACCTGGGAGGTCTCACCTGGGGGGGTCTCACCTGTCTCACCTGGGGGTCTCACCTGGGGGGTCTCACCTGTCTCACCTGGGGGTCTCACCTGGGGGGTCTCACCTGTCTCACCTGGGGGTCTCACCTGGCTTGTCTCACCTGTCTCCCCCTGCCCAGGTGGGCTCCTATTTCGGGGCCTCGCTGCTGGCGCTGCAGCCCTGCCCAGGTGAGCCCCGGCCCCGCCCAGGTGAGCCCCCCCAGGTGCGGCTCCTGGTGGGGGCGCCCCTGTTCTACGGGGGGGGCAGCGGCGGCCGCGTGCACCTGTGCGAGCTGGGGGGACAGGTGAGCGCACCTGGGCAGGTGAGGCACACCTGGGGGCTCAGCTGGGCCTCGGCTGGGCCTCACCTGTCCCACCTCACCTGTCCAACCTCACCTGTCCAACCTGTCCAACATCACCTGTCCCCCTGTCCCACCTCACCTGTCCCCACGTGTCCCACCTGTCCATATCTCACCTGTCCATCTCCCACCCACCTCACCTGTTCATATCTCACCTGTGTCATCTGTCCCACCTCTCCCACCTGTCCAACCTCACCTGTCCCACCTGTCTCACCTGTCCATCTCACCTGTCCATCTCACCTGTCCCATCTCACCTGTCCAACCTCACCTGTCCAATGCCACCTGTCCCACCTGTCCCACCTCACGTGTCCCACCTGTCTCACCTGTCCGTGTCCCACCCACCTCACCTGTCCATCTCACCTGTCCCACCTGTCCATGTCCCATCTCACCTGTGTCTCACCTGTCCCACCTGTCCCATCTCACCTGTCCCACCTGTCCCTGTCCCACCTGTCCATCTCACCTGTCCATGTCTCACCTGTCCATGTCCCACCTGTCTCACCTGTCCCATCTCACCTGTCCATGTCTCACCTGTCCCATCTCACCTGTGTCCCACCTGTATCTCACCTGTCCCTGTCCCACCTGTCCCTGTCCCACCTGTCCCACCTGTCCACCTCACCTGTCCCTGTCCCACCTGTCTCACCTGTGCCCGTCCCCCCGCAGGGCGCTCACCTGTCCTGCCCGCAGGCCCTGCAGGGCTCACCTGGGCAGCCCCTGGGGCGCTTCGGGGCCAGCCTGGCTCACCTGGGCGACCTGGACGGGGACAGGTGCGCCGAGGTGGCCGTGGGGGCGCCCCTGGAGGACGACGGCCACGGCGCCGTCTACCTGTTCCGGGGCGCACCTGGCGGGCTGCGCACCGAGCACGAGCAGGTGAGGGGCACCTGGGGCAGGTGAGGGGCACCTGGGACAGGTGAGGGACACCTGGGGCAGGTGAGGGGCACCTGGGGCAGGTGAGGGACACCTGGGGCACCTGGGGCAGGTGAGGGGCACCTGGGGCACCTGGGGGGCACCTGGGGCACCTGGGGCAGGTGAGGGGGGACCCGGGGCAGGTGAGGGGGCACCTGGGGCAGGTGAGGGGAACCCAGGGCACCTGGGGCAGGTGAGGGGGGACCCGGGGCAGGTGAGGGGGCACCTGGGGCAGGTGAGGGGAACCCAGGGCACCTGGGGCAGGTGAGGGGGGACCCGGGGCAGGTGAGGGGGCACCTGGGGCAGGTGAGGGGCACCTGGGGCACCTGGGGCAGGTGAGAGGGGACCCGAGGCAGGTGAGGGGGCACCTGGGGCAGGTGAGGGGCACCTGGGGCAGGTGAGGGGCACCTGGGGCACCTGGGGGGCACCTGGGGCACCTGGGGCAGGTGAGGGGCACCTGGGGCAGGTGAGGGACACCTGGGGCACCTGGGGCAGGTGAGGGACACCTGGGGCAGGTGAGGGGCACCTGGGGCACCTGGGGCAGGTGAGGGAAACCCAGGGCACCTGGGACAGGTGGGGGCTCACCTGGGGGAGGGGGTTCTCACCTGTCTCTCAGCTGTCCATGTCTCACCTGTCTCATCTCACCTGTGTCCCACCTGTCCCACCTCACCTGTCCATCTCACCTGTCCATGTCACCTGTCCATCTCACCTGTCCATCTCACCTGTCCATCTCACCTGTCCATCTCACCTGTCCATCTCACCTGTCCCATCTCACCTGTCCATCTCACCTGTCCATGTCTCACCTGTCCATCTCACCTGTCCCATCTCACCTGTGTCCCACCTGTCCCATCTCACCTGTCCATCTCACCTGTCCATCTCACCTGTCCATCTCCCCTGTCCATCTCACCTGTCCATGTCTCACCTGTCCATCTCTCACCTGTCCATCTCACCTGTCCATGTCTCACCTGTCCATCTCACCTGTCTCACCTGTCTCACCTGCCCAGCGCATCCCGGGCTCCCGGTTCCCGTCCCAGCCCCAATTTTTCGGCCAATCGCTGAGCGGGGGGCGTGACCTGAGCGGGGATCACCTGCCCGACCTGGCCGTGGGGGCGCGCGACCAGGTGCTGCTGCTCAGGTGAGTCCAGGTGACCCCAAACCGCCCAAAATCACCCAAAATCCACCCAAAATCCATCCAAAATCACCCAAAATCACCCAAAATCCACCCAAAATCCACCCAAAATCCACCCAAAATCCCCCAGGACTCACCTGGGCAGGTGCTGCTGCTCAGGTGAGTCCAGGTGACCCCAAACCACCCAAAATCACCCAAAATCCACCCAAAATCACCCAAAATCACCCAAAATCACCTCAAATCCACCCAAAATCACCCAAAATCACCCAAAATCACCCAAAATCACCCAAAATCAACCCAAATCCACCCAAAATCACCCAAAATCACCCAAAATCCACCCAGGACTCACCTGGGCCAGGTGCTGCTGCTCAGGTGAGTCCAGGTGACCCAAAATCACCCGAAACTGCCCAAAATCGACCCAAAATCGACCCAAAATCCACCCAAAATCCACCCAAAATCACCCAAAATCACCCCAAATCCACCCAAAATCACCCAAAATCACCCAAAATCACCCAAAATCACCCAAAATCCACCCAAAATCACCCCAAATTACCCAAAATCCACCCAAAATCACCCAAAATCCACCAAAAACCGACCCAGGACTCACCTGGGCCAGGTGCTGCTGCTCAGGTGAGTCCAGGTGACCCCAAACCGCCCAAAACTGCCCAAAATCACCCAAAATCACCCCAAATCCACCCAAAATCCACCCAAAATCCACCCAAAATCACCCAAAATCCACCCAAAATTACCCAAAATCCACCCAAAATCACCCGAAATCACCCAAAATCCATCCAAAATCACCCAAAATCACCCAAAATCCACCCAAAATCCACCCAAAATCACCCAAAATCCACCCAGGACTCACCTGGGCAGGTGCTGCTGCTCAGGTGAGTCCAGGTGACCCCAGGTGTGCCCAGGCGTATTTTCGGTGTATTTTGGGCACATTTTGGGCACATTTTGGGCACATTTTGGGCACATTTTGGGCACATTTTGGGCTCATTTTGGGTGTATTTTTGGGTGTATTTTGGGCACATTTTGGGTGTATTTTGTGCATATTCTGGGTATATTTTGTGTGTATTTTGGGCTCATTTTGGGTGTATTTTTGGGTGTATTTTGGGCACATTTTGGGCACATTTTGGGCTCATTTTGGGTGTATTTTTGGGTGTATTTTGGGCACATTTTGGGCTCATTTTGGGCTCATTTCGGGCTCATTCTGGTCTCATTTGGGGCTCATTTGGGGCTCATTTGGGGCTCATTTTGGGCTCATTTCGGGCTCATTTTGGGCTCATTTCGGGCTCATTTTGGGCTCATTTGGGGCTCATTTGGGGCTCATTTTGGGCTCATTTTGGGCTCATTTTGGGCTCATTTTGGGCTCATTCTGGGCTCATTTTGGGCACATTTTGGGCTCATTTGGGGCTCATTTGGGGCTCCTCCGGGTCCCCAGGTCCCCGCCGCTGCTCCGCGTCCGCGCCAGCGTCGCCTTCGCTCCCGCCGTGATCCCGGCCCGCGAGTGCCCCGAGGGGGACGAGCTGCGGGAGCCGCTGGCGCTGGCCCAGGTGTGCTTCGACCTGCGCAAGGTGACGGACGACACCTTCGGTGAGAGCCCGAAACCCTCACCTGAACCCCGAAAATGTCACCTGAACCTCACCTGTGCCCCGAAATCCTCACCTGAACCTCACCTGAGTCCCAAATCCCACCCCAATCCTCACCTGTGCCCCGAAATCCTCACCTGAACCTCACCTGAGTCCCCAAATCCCACCCCAATCCTCACCTGAACCCCAAAATCCTCACCTGAACCTCACCTGTGCCCCAAAATCCTCACCTGAGGCTCCCGGGCCCTGGCCCAGGTGTGCTTCGACCTGCGCAAGGTGACGGACGACACCTTCGGTGAGAGCCCGAAACCCTCACCTGTGCCCCGAAAATATCACCTGAACCTCACCTGTGCCCCAAAACCCTCACCTGAACCTCACCTGAGTCCCCAAAATCCCACCCCAATCCTCACCTGAGTCCCAAAATCCTCACCTGAACCTCACCTGAGTCCCAAATCCCACCCCAATCCTCACCTGAACCCCGAAATCCTCACCTGTGCCCCGAAAATATCACCTGAACCTCACCTGAACCCCAAAATCCCACCCCAAAATCCTCACCTGAAGCCCAAAATCCTCACCTGAGCCCCAAAAATCCACCCCAAACCTCACCTGAACCCTGAAACTCAAGCCTGGAAATGCCAACCTCCCCAAATCTCCCCAATTTTCCCCAAAATCCCCCAATTTTCCCCAATTTTCCCCCAATTTTCCCCCAATTTTCCCCAAAATCTCCCAATTTTCCCCCAATTTTCCCCAATTTTCCCCCAATTTCCCCCTAATTTTCCCCAAAATCCCCCAATTTTCCCCCAATTTTCCCCCAATTTCCCCCTAATTTTCCCCAAAATCCCCCAATTTTCCCCAAAATCCCCCAATTTTCCCCCAATTTTCCCCAAAATCTCCCAATTTCCCCCCAATTTTCCCCAATTTTCCCCCAATTTTCCCCCAATTTTCCCCAAAATCTCCCAATTTTCCCCCAATTTTCCCCAATTTTCCCCCAATTTCCCCCTAATTTTCCCCAAAATCCCCCAATTTTCCCCCAATTTTCCCCCAATTTTCCCCCAATTTTCCCCAATTTTCCCCAATTTTCCCCCAATTTCCCCCTAATTTTCCCCAAAATCCCCCAATTTTCCCCCAATTTTCCCCCAATTTTCCCCCATTTTCCCCATTTCCCCCATTTTCCCCATTTCCCCCATTTTCTCCCATTTCCCCCCAAATTTTCCCCCATTTCCCCCATTTCCCCCATTTCCCCCATTTTCCCATTTTCCCATTTTTCCCCATTTTCCCCCATTTTCCCATTTCCCCATTTTCCCCCATTTTCCCCATTTCCCCATTTCCCCATTTCCCCATTTTTCCCATTTTTCCCCATTTTCCCATTTTCCCATTTTCCCATTTTCCCATTTCCCCATTTTCCCATTTTCCCCCATTTTTCCCCCATTTCCCCCCATTTCCCCCCCCTATTTCCCCCCAAACTCCCATTTTTTGGGATTTTCCCGAATTCCCGTTTTCTCACCCCAATCCAGGCTCGCAGCTCTCGGCCTCGCTCTGGTTCCGGGCCGAGCTGGACCCCGGCCGCGCCCGCGCCCGCGCCGATTTTGGGGCGGAAAACGCCAAAAACGGGACCCTGAGCCTGGGGCTGGGGCGGCACTGCCGGGAGCTGCAGATCTTCTACAGGGTGCGGATTTGGGGCGAATTCCGGCGATTTCGGGAAAATTGGGGGGAAAATCGAGAAAAAATGGGGGGAAATGGTGAAACTTGGGGAAAAATGTGAATTTTGGGGGGAAAATTGGGGAAAAATTGGGGGGGAAATGGTGAAATTTGGGAAAAAATGTGAATTTTGGGGTGAAAATCGGGAAAAATTGGTTTGAAATTTGGTTTTTATTTTGTTTTGGGGTCTCAATTTTGGGTTAAATTCAGGTAAAATCAATATTTTTTCATTTTCTTGTGTCATTTTTGGGTGAAATTTGGGTTAAATTCAGGTGAAATTCATGTAAAATTCAGGTAAAATCAATATTTCTTCATTTCCTTGTCCCGTTTTTGGGTGAAATTCGGGTTAAATTCAGGTTAAATTCAGGTAAAATCAATATTTTTTCATGTCCTTGTCCCATTTTTTGGTGAAATTCGGGTTAAATCGCTATTTCTTCATTTCCTGGTCCCGTTTTTGGGTGAATTTTGGCCGTTTTTGGGTGAAATTTGGGTAAAATTCAGGTAAAACCTCCATTTTGTCCCGTTTTTTTGGTGAAATTCAGGTAAAATCGATACTTTTTCATTTCTCTGTCCCGTTTTTTGGTGCAATTCAGATAAAATCGCTATTTCTTCATTTCCCGGTCCCATTTTTGGGTGCAATTTGGCCGTTTTTGGGTGAAATTTGGCCAGTTTTGGGTGAAATTTGGCCGGTTTTGGGTGCAATTTGGCCGGTTTTGGGTGAAATTTGGGCGCAATTCAGATAAAATCGCTATTTCTTCATTTCCTGGTCCCATTTTTGGGTGAAATTTGGCCGTTTTTGGGTGAAATTTGGGCGCAACTCAGGTAAAACCTCCATTTTGTCCCATTTTTGGGTGAAATTTGGCCGTTTTTGGGTGCAATTTGGCCGTTTTTGGGTGAAATTTAGCCGTTTTTGGGTGAAATTTGGCCGTTTTTGGGTGCAATTTGGCCATTTTTGGGTGAAATTTGGCCGTTTTTGGGTGAAATTTGGCCGTTTTTGGGTGCAATTTGGGCGCAATTCAGATAAAATCGCTATTTCTTCATTTCCTGGTCCCATTTTTGGGTGAAATTTGGCCGTTTTTGGGTGAAATTTGGCCGTTTCTGGGTGCAATTTGGCCATTTTTGGGTGAAATTTGGCCGGTTTTGGGTGAAATTTGGCCGTTTTTGGGTGAAATTTGGCCGTTTTTGGGTGAAATTTGGCTGGTTTTGGGTGCAATTTGGGCGCAATTCAGATAAAATCGCTATTTCTTCATTTCCCGGTGCCATTTTTGGGTGAAATTTGGCCGTTTTTGGGTGAAATTTGGGCGCAATTCAGGTAAAACCTGCATTTTGTCCCATTTTTGGGTGCAATTTGGCCGTTTTTGGGTGCAATTTGGCCGTTTTTGGGGGAAATTTGGCCGTTTTTGGGTGCAATTTGGCCGTTTTTGGGGGAAATTTGGGCGCAACTCAGGTAAAACCTCCATTTTGTCCCATTTTTGGGTGCAATTTGGCCATTTTTGGGTGCAATTTGGCCGTTTTTGGGTGCAATTTGGCCGTTTTTGGGTGAAATTTGGCCGGTTTTGGGTGAAATTTGGCCGTTTTTGGGTGCAATTTGGCCGTTTTTGGGTGAAATTTGGCCAGTTTTGGGTGAAATTTGGCCGTTTTTGGGTGCAATTTGGGTGCAATTCAGATAAAATCGCTATTTCTTCATTTCCCGGTCCCATTTTTGGGTGCAATTTGGCCGTTTTTGGGTGCAATTTGGCCGGTTTTGGGTGAAATTTGGCCATTTTTGGGTGAAATTTGGCCGTTTTTGGGTGAAATTTGGGCGCAACTCAGGTAAAACCTCCATTTTGTCCCATTTTTGGGTGAAATTTGGCCATTTTTGGGTGCAATTTGGCCGTTTTTGGGTGCAATTTGGCCCTTTTTGGGTGAAATTTGGCCGTTTTTGGGTGCAATTTGGCCGTTTTTGGGTGAAATTTGGCCGTTTTTGGGTGCAATTTGGCCGTTTTTGGGTGCAATTTGGGCGCAATTCAGATAAAATCGCTATTTCTTCATTTCCCGGTGCCATTTTTGGGTGAAATTTGGCCGTTTTTGGGTGCAATTTGGCCGTTTTTGGGTGCAATTTGGCCGGTTTTGGGTGAAATTTGGCCGTTTTTGGGTGCAATTTGGCCGTTTTTGGGTGCAATTTGGCCGTTTTTGGGTGCAATTTGGGCGCGATTCGGGTAAAACCTCCATTTCTCCGTGTCCGGTGCGGCTTTGGGGTGAATTCGGGGGATTTTGGTTGCAGGGCTGCCCCCGGGACACGCTGAGCCCCCTGGTGCTGCGGCTGAGCCTGGGGGGGCGCGGGGACCCCCTGGGGGGGCGCGGGGACCCCCTGGGGGGGGCGGGGGCGCTGCGGCCGCGCCTGGAGCCCGAGGGCGCCGCCAGCGGCACGGTGAGGAGAGGGGATTTGGGGCAAAATCGGGGGGATTTGGGAAAAACGGGGATTTGGGGGGAAAACGGGGGGTTTGGGAAAAACGGGGGGATTGGGGAAAATCGGGGGTTGAGGGGATTTGGGGGAAAATCGGGGGGTTTTGGGAAAATCGGGGGGATTGGGGAAAATCGGGGGGATTGGGGAAAATCGGGGGTTGGGGAAAATCGGGGATTTGGGGCAAAATCGGGGGATTTGGGAAATCGGGGGGATTTCGGAAAATCGGGGATTTGGGGCAAAATCGGGGGGATTGGGGAAAATCGGGGGTTGGGGGGATTTGGGGGAAAATCGGGGGGTTTTGGGAAAATCGGGGGGATTGGGGAAAATCGGGGGTTGGGGGGATTTGGGGGGTTTTGGGAAAATCGGGGGGATTTTGGGAAAATCGGGGATTTGGGGGAAAATCGGGGGATTTTGGGAAAATCGGGGGTTGGGGGGATTTGGGGGAAAATCGGGGGGTTTTGGGAAAATCGGGGATTTGGGGGAAAATCGGGGATTGGGAAAATCGGGGATTGGGAAAATCGGGGGGATTGGGGAAAATCGGGGGTTGGGGGGATTTGGGGGAAATTCGGGGGATTTTGGGAAAATTCAGGGGATTGGGAAAATCGGGGATTGGGAAAATCGGGGGGTTTTGGGAAAATCGGGGGGATTTGGGGGGATTATTGGGGATTTTGGGGGAGAAAATAGGGAATTTGGGGGGGGATTTGGGAAATTTTGGGGGAATTTGGGGATTTTCCGGGGATTTGGGGAAATTGGGGATTTGGGGGGATTTGGGGAGATTTGGGGGGATTTCTGTGATTTTGGGGGGAAATTTCGGTTTTTTATTTGCTTTTTTTGGCGGGGGGAAATTTGAGGGTTTTTTGGGGGGAGTTTTGGGGTTTTTTGTTAAATTAATTTTTAATTGATATCCCGGCATGTTGATTGGATTTCTTTTTGACCCAAAATATCCCAAATTTGCCCCAAAACGGGTCCAGCTGCCGTTCGAGCACGACTGCGGCGCCGACAACGCCTGCCAGGACGAGCTGTGGCTGCAGCTGAACGCCTCGGGGTGAGATTTGGGGCAAAATCCGGGGAATTCGGGAAAAATGGGAAAAAATGGAGGAAAAAATGGGGAAAAAATGGGAAAAAAATGGGGAAAAAATGGGGAAAAAATGGGGAAAAAATGGGGAAAAATTGGGGAAATGAGGGGGAAATTGGGGAGGAAATTGGGGAAAAATGGGGGGAAATATTGGGGAAAAAATGGGGGGAAATTGGGAAAAATTGGGGAAAAATTGGGGGGAAATTGGGGAAAAAATGGGAAAAAATTGGGGGGAAAATGGGAAAAAATAGGGAAAATTTGGGGGGAAATGGGGGGAATGGGGGAAATTGGGAAAAATTGGGGGAAATGGGGGGGAAAAAATGGGGAAATATTGGGAAAAATGGGGGAGAATTTGGGGAAGATTTGGGAAAAAATGGGGGGAAATTGGGGGAAAAATTGGGGATATATTGGGAAAAACTGGGGGAAAATTGATAAAATATTGGGGGAAAATGGGAAAAAAATTGGGAAAATTGGGAAAAAATGGGGGGAAATTGGGGGAAAAATTGGGAAAATTTGGAAAAAATGAGGGTGAAAATGGGGAAAAATTGGGAAAATATTGGGGGGAAAATGGGGGGAAATTGGGGAAATATGGGGGAAATGGGGAAAATTTGAGGGGAAAATGGGGATAATTTGGGGAACAATTGGGGAAAATTTGGGGAAAAAATGAGGAAAAATTGGAGAAATATTGGGGAAATATTGAGGGAAAAAATGGGAATTTTTTTTTTTTTTTCACGATTTCTGGGCTATTTTCTGAAATTTTTTGGGGCTATTTTGGGATATTTTGGGTCCCTCCCAGCCCAGGGGTGCTGGTGGTGGGGGATGGGGACGCCCTGGAGCTGAGGCTGAATTTTGGATTTTTTGGGGATTTTTTGGGATTTTTTGGGATTTTTGGGTTGTTTTTTTTCCCAATCTCTGCGCCATTGTCCCAGTTATTTTTTGGGGCTATTTTGGGATATTTTGGGTCTCTCCCAGGCCGGGGGTGCTGGTGGTGGGGGAGGGGGACGCCCTGGAGCTGCGGCTGAATTTTGGATTTTTTGGGGATTTTTTGGGTTTTTTTGGTGGGTTTTTTTTCCCAATCTCTGCGCCATTGTCCCAGTTAATTTTTGGGGCTATTTTGGGATATTTTGGGTCTCTCCCAGGCCGGGGGTGCTGGTGGTGGGGGAGGGGGACGCCCTGGAGCTGCGGCTGAATTTGGGGATTTTTTGGGGATTTTTTTGATTTTTGGGTTGTTTTTTTTCCCAATTTCTGCGCCATTGTCCCAGTTATTTTTTGGGGCTATTTTGGGATATTTTGGGATATTTTGGGTCTCTCCCAGCCCAGGGCCGCTGGTGGGGGATGGGGACGCCCTAGAACTGAAGCTGAATTTGGGGATTTTTTGGGGATTTTTTGGATTTTTGGGTTGTTTCTTTTCCCAATTTCTGCGCCATTGTCCCAGTTATTTTTTGGGGCTATTTTGGGATATTTTGGGTCCCTCCCAGGCCAGGGGTGCTGGTGGTGGGGGAGGGGGACGCCCTGGAGCTGAGGCTGAATTTTGGATTTTTTGGGGATTTTTTTGGGATTTTTTGGGTTTTTTTGGTGGTTTTTTTTCCCAATCTCTGCGCCATTGTCCCAGTTATTTTTTGGGGCTATTTTGGGATATTTTGGGATATTTTGGGTCTCTCCCAGCCCAGGGGTGCTGGTG
Organism: Lonchura striata; assembly: GCF_046129695.1. NCBI lineage: Eukaryota > Metazoa > Chordata > Aves > Passeriformes > Estrildidae > Lonchura > Lonchura striata. The sequence continues at coordinate 190,812 of NC_134637.1, read as the reverse complement.
GTGGGGGAGGGTGACGCCCTGGAGCTGAGGCTGAATTTTGGATTTTTTGGGGATTTTTTGGGGTTTTTTTTGGATTTTTTGGTGGTTTTTTTTTCCCAATCTCTGCGCCATTGTCCCAGCTATTTTTTGGGGCTATTTTGGGATATTTTGGGATATTTTGGGTCCCTCCCAGCCCAGGGGTGCTGGTGGTGGGGGAGGGGGACGCCCTGGAGCTGAGGCTGAATTTTGGATTTTTTGGGGATTTTTTGGAGTTTTTTGGTGTTTTTTTTTCCCAATTTCTGCGCCATTGTCCCAGTTAATTTTTGGGGCTATTTTGGGATATTTTGGGTCCCTCCCAGCCCAGGGTCGCTGGTGGTGGGTGAGGGGGACGCCCTGGAGCTGAGGCTGAATTTTGGATTTTTTTGGGATTTTTTGGGATTTTTGGGTTGTTTTTTTTTCCCAATCTCTGCGCCATTGTCCCAGTTAATTTTTGGGGCTATTTTGGGCTATTTTGGGTCTCTCCCAGGCCGGGGGTGCTGGTGGTGGGGGAGGGTGACGCCCTGGAACTGAGGCTGAATTTTGGATTTTTTTGGGATTTTTTGGTTTTTTTTGGTGTTTTTTTTTTCCCAATTTCTGCGCCATTGTCCCAGTTATTTTTTGGGGCTATTTTGGGATATTTTGGGTCCCTCCCAGCCCAGGGGTGCTGGTGGTGGGGGACGGTGACGCCCTGGAGCTGAGGCTGAATTTTGGATTTTTTTGGGATTTTTTTGGGATTTTTTGGGTTTTTTTGGTGGTTTTTTTTTCCCAATTTCTGCGCCATTGTCCCAGCTATTTTTTGGGGCTATTTTGGGATATTTTGGGTCCCTCCCAGCCCAGGGGTGCTGGTGGTGGGGGAGGGGGACGCCCTGGAGCTGCGGCTGGCGCTCGGCAATCGCGGCGAGAGCTCCTTCGGGCCCGGGGTCACCCTCAGCCACCCGCCCGAGCTCAGCTTCAGGAAGGTGCAGGTGCTGCAGGTAACGCCCCAAAAACCCCCAAAATTACCCCAAAACAGCCCGGAAACCCCATCCCGAAATAGCCCAAAAATCCTGCCCGAAATAGCCCAAAAATCCTGCCTGAAATATCCCAAAAATGCCCCAAAAATCCCCAAAATTACCCCAAAACACCCCGGAAAACCCATCCCGAAATAGCCCAAAAATCCTGCCTGAAATATCCCCAAAATCCTGCCTGAAATATCCCAAAAACGCCCCAAAAAATCCCCAAAATTACCCCAAAACACCCTGGAAACCCCATCCCGAAATAGCCAAAAAATCCTGCCTGAAATAGCCCAAAAACACCCCAAAAATCCCCAAAATTACCCCAAAACAGCCCGGAAACCCCATCCCGAAATAGCCCCAAAATCCTGCCTGAAATAGCCCAAAAATCCTGCCCGAAATATCCCAAAAATCCCCCAAAATCCTGCCTGAAATATCCCAAAAATCCTGCCCGAAATATCCCCAAAATCCTGCCTGAAATAGCCCAAAAACGCCCCAAAAATCCCCAAAATTTACCCCAAAACAGCCCGGAAACCCCATCCCGAAATAGCCCAAAAATGCCCCAAAAACACCCAAAAAATTCCCCAAAACCATGCCAGAAATGCCCCAAAAACCCTCCCAGTGCTCCCAGTTCCCTCCCAGTATAAACCAGTATAACCCAGTTTGTCCCAGTTCCCTCCCAGTCCCTCCCAGTTCCCTCCCAGTTCCCTCCCAGTCCCTCCCAGTCCATCCCAGTTCCCTCCCAGTCCCCTCCCAGTCCCTCCCAGTTCCCTCCCAGTTCCCTCCCAGTCCCTCCCAGTTCCCTCCCAGTTCCTCCCAGTCCTTCCCAGTTCCCTCCCAGTCCCTCCCAGTTCCTCCCAGTTCCTCCCAGTTCCCTCCCAGTTCCCTCCCAGTCCATCCCAGTTCCCTCCCAGTTCCTCCCAGTCCCTCCCAGTCCCTCCCAGTCCCTCCCAGTTCCTCCCAGTCCCTCCCAGTTTATCCCAGTTCCTCCCAGTTCCCTCCCAGTCCCTCCCAGTCCCTCCCAGTTTATCCCAGTTCCCTCCCAATCCCTCCCAATCCATCCCAGTTCCCTCCCAGTCCCTCCCAGTCCCTCCCAGTTCCCTCCCAGTCCCTCCCAGTTCCCTCCCAGTCCCTCCCAGTTCCCTCCCAGTCCATCCCAGTTCCTCCCAGTCCCTCCCAGTTCCCTCCCAGTTCCTCCCAGTCCCTCCCAGTTTATCCCAGTTCCCTCCCAATCCCTCCCAATCCATCCCAGTTCCCTCCCAATCCCTCCCAATCCATCCCAGTTCCCTCCCAGTCCCTCCCAGTCCCTCCCAGTTCCCTCCCAGTCCCTCCCAGTTTATCCCAGTTCCCTCCCAGTCCCTCCCAGTCCCTCCCAGTCCCTCCCAGTTCCCTCCCAGTTTATCCCAGTTCCATCCCAGTCCCTCCCAGTCCCTCCCAGTTTATCCCAGTTCCATCCCAGTCCCTCCCAGTCCCTCCCAGTCCCTCCCAGTTTATCCCAGTTCCATCCCAGTCCCTCCCAGTCCCTCCCAGTTCCCTCCCAGTTCCTCCCAGTTCCTCCCAGTCCCTCCCAGTTCCTCCCAGTCCATCCCAGTTTCCCCAGTCCCGGCCGCGCTCGGGGTCCCTGCGGTGCCACTCGGAGCCCCCGGAGGGGCGGGGCCGGCGCACGCGCTGCCAGGTGCAGCCGCCGCTGCTGCGGGCGGGGGCGCAGGTGAGTGACGTCATCGGCCACACCTGTGTGACGTCATCGGTGTCACCTGTGTGACGTCATCTCTCACCTGTCCATCTCACTTGTCCATGTCTCACCTGTCCGTCTCACCTGTCCCATCTCACCTGTCCCATCTCACCTGTCCATGTCTCACCTGTCCATCTCACCTGTCCATATCACCTGTCCAATCTCACCTGTCCCATCTCACCTGTCCATCTCACCTGTCCATGTCTCACCTGTCCATCTCACCTGTCCATCTCACCTGTCCCATCTCACCTGTCCATGTCTCACCTGTCCATGTCTCACCTGTCCCATCTCACCTGTCCCATCTCACCTGTCCATGTCTCACCTGTCCATCTCACCTGTCCATCTCACCTGTCCAATCTCACCTGTCCCATCTCACCTGTCCATCTCACCTGTCCATGTCTCACCTGTCCATCTCACCTGTCCATCTCACCTGTCCCATCTCACCTGTCCCATCTCACCTGTCCATGTCTCACCTGTCCCATCTCACCTGTCCATCTCACCTGTCCCATCTCACCTGTCCATCTCACCTGTCCATCTCACCTGTCCATGTCTCACCTGTCCATCTCACCTGTCCATCTCACCTGTGTCACCTGTCCATGTCTCACCTGTCCATCTCACCTGTCCATGTCTCACCTGTCCATCTCACCTGTCCATCTCACCTGTCCATGTCTCACCTGTCTCACCTGTCCATCTCACCTGTCCCTCACCTGTCCCCAGGTGATTTTCCGGCTCACTCTGGACGTGCCCTCGGACGCTGAACTCGGCGACAGCCTGGAGGTGACAGCCCAGGCCACCAGGTGAGATGGACAGGTGATCCCAGGTGTGCCCAGGTGTGCCCAGGTGATCCCAGGTGATCCCAGGTGTGCCCAGGTGTGCCCAGGTGTGCCCAGGTGTGCCCAGGTGTGCCCAGGTGTGCCCAGGTGAGCTGACCTGTCCCCCCCCGCAGTGACAACGGTGGCCCCGCTGGGCGGAGCCAGAGCGTCGCCATCGCCGTCAGGTACCAGGTGTTCCTGGTGCTGGCCAGGTGAGCTGGGGGGTCACCTGGGGGGTCACCTGTGTCACACCTGTGTGTCACCTGTGTGTGTCACACCTGTGTGTCACCTGTGTGTGTCATCTGTGTGTGTCACACCTGTTTGATGTCACCTGTGTGTGTCACCTGTGTCACACCTGTGTGTGTCACACCTGTGTGTGACACCTGTGTGTGTCACCTGTGTCACACCTGTGTGTGTCACACCTGTGTGTGACACCTGTGTGTGTCACACCTGTGTGTGTCACACCTGTGTGTGTCACCTGTGTCACACCTGGGGGGGTCACCTGTGTCACACCTGTGTGTGTCACACCTGTGTGTGTCACCTGTGTGTGTCACCTGTGTCACACCTGTGTGTCACCTGTGTGTGTCACACCTGTGTGTGTCACACCTGTTTGATGTCACCTGTGTCACACCTGTGTGTGTCACACCTGTGTGTGTCACCTGTGTGTGTCACACCTGGGGGGGTTACCTGTGTGTGTCACCTGTGTCACACCTCGGGGGGTTACCTGTGTGTGTCACACCTGTGTGTGTCACACCTGGGGGGGTTACCTGTGTGTGTCACCTGTGTCACACCTGTGTGTCACCTGTGTGTGTCACACCTGTGTGTGTCACACCTGTGTGTGTCACACCTGGGGGGGTTACCTGTGTGTGTCACCTGTGTCACACCTGTGTGTCACCTGTGTGTCACCTGTGTGTGTCACACCTGTGTGTGTCACACCTGTGTGTGTCACACCTGTGTGATGTCACCTGTGTCACACCTGGGGGGGTTACCTGTGTCACACCTGTGTGTCACCTGTGTGTGTCACACCTGGGGGGGTTACCTGTGTGTGTCACCTGTGTCACACCTGTGTGTCACCTGTGTGTCACCTGTGTGTGCCACCTGTGTCACACCTGTGCGTCACACCTGTGTGTGTCACCTGTGTCACACCTGTGTGTCACCTGTGTGTGTCACACCTGTGTGTCACCTGTGTGTGTCACACCTGTGTGTGTCACCTGTGTGTGTCACACCTGGGGGGGTTACCTGTGTGTGTCACCTGTGTCACACCTGTGTGTCACCTGTGTGTGTCACACCTGTGTGTGTCACCTGTGTCACACCTGGGGGGGTTACCTGTGTGTGTCACACCTGTGTGTGTCACACCTGTGTGTGTTACACCTGTGTGATGTCACCTGTGTCACACCTGGGGGGGTTACCTGTGTCACACCTGTGTGTCACCTGTGTGTGTCACACCTGTGTGTGTCACCTGTGTGTGTCACCTGTGTCCCACCTGTGTCCCACCTGTCCATGTCCCACCTGTGTCTCACCTGTCCCACCTGTCCGCAGCTCCCCCGACTCCACGCGTTACCTGAACATCACCAAGGGCGGGGCCCTTCCCCCCTCTGCCCCCGTCACCCACCACTACCAGGTGAGCTCACCTGTGTGACATCACCCGTGTGACGTCATCTGTGTCACCTGTCCATGTCTCACCTGTCCATCTCACCTGTCCATCTCACCTGTCCCATCTCACCTGTCCATGTCTCACCTGTCCATGTCTCACCTGTCCATGTCTCACCTGTCCATCTCACCTGTCCCATCTCACCTGTCCATGTCTCACCTGTCCCATCTCACCTGTCCATGTCTCACCTGTCCATCTCTCACCTGTCCATGTCTCACCTGTCCATCTCACCTGTCCATCTCACCTGTCCATGTCTCACCTGTCCATCTCACCTGTCCCATCTCACCTGTCCATGTCTCACCTGTCCATCTCACCTGTCCATGTCTCACCTGTCCATCTCACCTGTCCGTGTCTCACCTGTCCCCAGGTGAAGGTCCTGGGCCAGCGCGGCGTCGCCGCCAACGTTTCCTTCCTGGTCCCGTCTCACCTGGGCCCGGAGCCGCTCTGGGAGCACCTGGAGCTCACACCTGAGCAGGTACCGGCCCCGCCCCCAAAATCCCCAAAAATTACCCCAAAAACGGCCCAAAAATCCCCAAAAATCCCCCCAAAAATGGCCCAAAAATCCCCAAAATACAGCCACAAAAATGGCCCAAAAATCCCCCAAAATCCCCCCAAAAAATCCCCCAAAATTACGCCAAAAACGGCCCAAAAATCCCCTAAATACAGCCACAAGAACAGCCCCAAAATCCCCCAAAATTACCCCAAAACCAGCCCAAAAATCTCCAAAAATTACCCCAAAACCAGCCCAAAAATCTCCAAAAATTACCCCAAAAATGGCCCCAAATCCCCAAAAATTACCCCAAAAATGGCCCCAAGTCCCCCAAAATTACCCCAAAAATGGCCCCAAATCCCCAAAAATTACCCCAAAAAGGGCCCAAAAATCCCCAAAAAATTACCCCCAAAAAGGCCCAAAATTCCCCCAAATTCCCCCCAAAATACCCCAAAAATGGTCCCAAAATCCCGTAGAATTACCCCTAAAACGCCCCAAAATTACCCCAAAAGTTCCCCAAAAATGTCCCCAAAAATTCCCAACATTCCCAAAATTGCCCAAATCCCCCTAAAATTCCCCCAAAATTGTCCCCAAAAATCCCTAAAAATGGCCACAAAAACGGCCCCAAAATCCTCAAGAACGGCCCCAAAACCTCCCAAAAAATGTCCGGAAAATGCCCCAAAAATTCCCGAAATGCCCCAAAATGGCGGAAAAGGGCGAAAATGGCCCAAAATGGCCGAAAATGGCCGAAAATGGCCGAAAATGGCCCAAAATGGCCCAAAATGGCCGAAAATGGCCCAAACCCGCAGGAGCGGCCGCGCTGCGCGGAGCGGCCGGAGCCGCGCGGGGCCGGCGCGGGCCCCCAGCGCCCCCTGGCGGTGAGTGCGGAATGGGGCGAAAAACGCCGAAATCGGGAAAATTCAGTGGGAAAAATGGGGAATTTCACCTGGGAATGGGGCAAAAAACGCCGAAATCGGGAAAATTCAGTGGGAAAAATGGGGAATTTCACCTGGGAATGGGGCAAAAAACGCCGAAATCGGGAAAATTCACCGGGAAAAATGGGGAATTTCACCTGGGAATGGGGAAATCAACTGCGAAATATGGGGAAAATTCACCTGGGAATGGGAAAATTCACCTGGGAATGGGAAAAATCAACTGGGAATGGGGAAATCACCTGGGAATGGGGCGAAAAACGCCGAAATCGGGAAAATTCACCGGGAAAATGGGGAATTTCACCTGGGAATGGGGAAATCCACCTGGGAAAAATGGGGAAATCCCGGGGAAAATGGGGAAAATCACCTGGAATGGGGCAGAAAACGCCGAAATCGGGAAAATCCAGTGGGAAAATGGGGAATTTCACCTGGGAATGCGAAAATTCACCTGGGAATGGGGAAATCAACTGGGAATGGGGCGAAAAACGCCGAAATCGGGAAAATCCACCGGGAAAATGGGGAATTTCACCTGGAAGTGGGGAAATCCACCGGGAAATATGGGGAAAATTCACCTGGGAATGGGAAAATCAACTGGGAATGGGGCGAAAAACGCCGAAATCGGGAAAATTCACCGGGAAATGGGGAATTTCACCTGGGAATGGGGCGAAAAACGCCGAAATCGGGAAAATTCACCGGAAAATGGGGAATTTCACCTGGGAATGGGAAATCAACTGCGAAATATGGGGAAAATTCACCGGGAAAATGGGGAATTTCACCTGGGAATGGGAAATCAACTGGGAATGGGGCAAAAAACGCCAAAATCGGGAAAATCCACCGGGAAAAATGGGGAATTTCACCTGGGAATGGGGCAAAAAACGCCGAAATCGGGAAAATCCACCGGGAAAATGGGGAATTTCACCTGGGAATGGGGCGAAAAACGCCGAAATCGGGAAAATCCAGTGGGAAAAATGGGGAATTTCACCTGGGAATGGGGCGGAAAACGCCGAAATCGGGAAAATTCACCGGGAAAATTCACCGGGAAAATGGGGAATTTCACCTGGGAATGGGGCGAAAAATGCCGAAATCGGGAAAATTCAGTGGGAAATGGGGAATTTCACCTGGGAATGGGGAAATCAACTGGGAAATATGGGGAAAATTCACCTGGGAAAAATGGGGAAAATCCACCTGGGAATGGGAAAATTCACCTGGAAATGGAATAATTCCGGGATAAACCGGGAAAATCCCGGGGAAAATGGGGAAAATTCACCTGGGAATGGGAAAATTCACCTGGGAAAAATGGGAAAAATCACCTGGAATAACCGGGAAAATCCCGGGAAAAATGGGAAAAATCACCTGGAAATGGGGAAAATCACCTGGGAATGGGAAAATCCCGGGAAAAATGGGAAAATCCCGGGAAAAAAAGGGAAAATTCACCTGGAAATGGGAAAATCCCGTTCAAAATTGGGGATAATTCACCTGGAAATGGGAAAATTCACCTGGAATTGGGAAAATCCCAGGAAAAAACTGGCAAAATTCACCTGGAAATGGGATAATCCACCTGGAAATGGGAAAATCCACCCAGAATCGGGAACATTCACCTGGAAATGGGAAAATTTGGTTCAAAATCGGGGAAAATTCACCCGGAATCGGGAAAATTCCCGGAAAATGGGGGAAAATCAACACGGAAATGGGAAAAATTTCGGGTTTTTTTTTCCCCCTAATTTTGGATTATTTTCCCAAATTTGGACCTTTTCCCCCCGAAAGTTGGGATTTTTTTTTTCCCCCAAATTTGGGATTTCCCCGCCAAATTTGGGATTTCTCCCCCCACTAAAGTTGGGATTTTTTTTTTTCCCCTCAAATTTCTTATTTCCCCCCCCCCCCCGAATTTTTTTTTTTCTCCCCAAATTTGGGATTTTTTTTCCCCAAATTTGGGATTTTTTTCCCAAAATTGGGATTTTTCCCCCCGAATTTCCCGCTTTTCCAGGCCTGTCCCTCCTCCCCCTGCTGGCTGTTCCGCTGTTCCCTCCCCCCCCTGCGCCCCCCCCGCCTCTGGAGCTTCCGCCTGGGGGGGCGGCTCCGGCTGGAGCCGGTGCGGCAGGTGAGGGCACCTGGGCACACCTGGGCACACCTGGGCACACCTGGGCACACCTGGGCACGGCTGGGAGGGGCGGGGCAAAAAAAACCCGGTGGAAATCGGGTGAAAAATGGGGATTTTGGGGGGTTTGGGGGGTACCTGGGGGGGTAAAAACACACCTGGGCGCACCTGGGATACACCTGGGGGTACCTGGGGCACACCTGGGCACACCTGGGCACACCTGGGGCACACCTGGTCACACCTGGGGTGCACCTGGACACACATGGGGGGTACCTGGGCACACCTGGGCATACCTGGGGGTACCTGGGGGGTACCTGGGGCACACCTGGGCACAGCTGGGCACAGCTGGAATACACCTGGGGGGTACCTGGGGGTACCTGAGCATGGCTGGGGGTTACCTGGGCACACCTGGGCACACCTGGGGGTACCTGGACACACCTGGGGCACACCTGGGGCACACCTGGGCACACCTGGGGCACACCTGGGGGTACCTGGGACACACCTGGTCACACCTGGGGGGCACCTGGGCACACCTGGGGGGCACCTGGTCACACCTGGGGGGTACCTGGGACACACCTGGTCACACCTGGGGGTACCTGGGACACACCTGGTCACACCTGGGGGGTACCTGGGCACACCTGGGCACACCTGGGCCCTCACCTGTGCCCCCGTGCCCGCCCAGCTGGCGCTGCCCCGGCTGGTGGTGCAGAGCTGGGCCCAGGTGAGCTTCGACCACGCCCGCTTCCAGAACACCTGGGGGGGCACCGAGCTGCAGGTGAGGGGCGCGGCGGGGGCACACCTGGATTTGGGGGGGCACACCTGGATTTTGGGGGGGCACACCTGGATTTGGGGGGGCACACCTGGATTTTGGGGGGGGCACACCTGGATTTGGGGGGGGCACACCTGGATTTGGGGGGGGCACACCTGGATTTTGGGGGGGGCACACCTGGATTTGGGGGGGGCACACCTGGATTTTGGGGGGGGCACACCTGGATTTGGGGGGGGCACACCTGGATTTGGGGGGGCACACCTGGATTTGGGGGGGCACACCTGGATTTGGGGGGCACACCTGGATTTTGGGGGGGGCACAGCTGGATTTTGGGGGGGCACAGCTGGATTTTGGGGGGCACACCTGGATTTTGCGGGGACACACCTGGATTTGGGGGGGCACACCTGGATTTGGGGGGGCACACCTGGATTTGGGGGGGCACACCTGGATTTGGGGGCCACAGCTGGATTTGGGGGGGCACACCTGGATTTGGGGGGGCACAGCTGGATTTGGGGGGGCACAGCTGGATTTTGGGGGCACAGCTGGATTTTGGGGGGGGCACACCTGGATTTTGGGGGGTTCCTCACCTGGTTTTGGGGTCCCTCACCCCATTTTGGGGGGGCACACCTGGATTTGGGGGGGCACACCTGGATTTTGGGGGGGCACAGCTGGATTTGGGGGGGGCACACCTGGATTTTGGGGGGGGCACAGCTGGATTTGGGGGGGGCACACCTGGATTTTGGGGGGGGCACACCTGGATTTTGGGGGGGGCACACCTGGATTTGGGGGGACACAGCTGGATTTGGGGGGGCACAGCTGGATTTGGGGGGGGCACACCTGGATTTGGGGGGGCACAGCTGGATTTGGGGGGGCACAGCTGGATTTTGGGGGGCACAGCTGGATTTGGGGGGGGCACACCTGGATTGGGGGGGGCACACCTGGATTTGGGGGGGCACACAGCTGGATTTGGGGGGGGGCACACCTGGATTTGGGGGGGCACAGCTGGATTTGGGGGGGGCACAGCTGGATTTGGGGGGGCACAGCTGGATTTTGGGGGGCACAGCTGGATTTGGGGGGGGCACACCTGGATTTTGGGGGGGGGCACACCTGGATTTGGGGGGGCACACCTGGATTTCGGGCCCCTCCCCCGATTTTGGGGTATCTCCCCAATTTTTTGGGGTCCCTCCCCCGATTTTGGGGTCCCTCCCCAAGTTTTCGGGGGGTTTTCACCATTTTTCGGCGTTTCTCCCCCCAATTTTGGGGTCCCTCCCATAATTTTGGGGAGTCTTCCCCATTTTTGGGGGTTTCTTCCCAATTTTCGGCATCCCTGACCCAATTTTGGGGTCCCTCACCCATTTTTTGGGGTCCCTGCCCCAATTTTGGGGTTTCTCCCCCATTTTGGGGTTCCCTGTCCCATTTTTGGGGGTTTTTCACAATTTTTTGGGGTTTCTTCCCATTTTTTGGGTTCCCTGTCCCATTTTTTGGGGTTTTTTCACCATTTTCGGCGTTTCTCCCCCATTTTTGGGTTCCCTGTCCCATTTTTTGGGGTTTTTCCCCATTTTCGGCGTTTCTCCCCATTTTTTGGGTTCCCTGTCCCATTTTTTGGGGGTTTTTCACCATTTTTTGGGGTTTTTCACCATTTTTGGGGTTCCTCCCCATTTTTTGGGTTCCCTGTCCCATTTTTTGGGTTTTTTCAACAGTTTTTGGGATTTCTCCCCAATTTTGGGGTTCCCTGTCCCATTTTTTGGGTTTTTTTTCACCATTTTCGGCATTTCTCCCCCATTTTTGGGGTCCCTGTCCCATTTTTTGGGTTTTTTCAACATTTTTTGGGGTTTCTCCCCAATTTTGGGGTTCCCTGTCCCATTTTTTGGGTTTTTTTTTTCACCATTTTCGGGGTTTCTCCCCCATTTTTGGGTTCCCTGACCCATTTTTGGGTTTTTCCCCATTTTCGGCATTTCTCCCCCATTTTTGGGTTCCCTGTCCCATTTTTTGGGTTTTTTCACCATTTTTTGGGGGTTTTCACCATTTTTGGGGTTTCTCCCCCAATTTTGGGGTTCCCTGACCCATTTTTGGGTTTTTCCCCAATTTTGGGGTTTCTCCCCAATTTTGGGGTTCCCTGTCCCATTTTTTGGGGGGTTTTCACCATTTTTTGGGGGTTTCTCCCCATTTTTTGGGTTTCCCTTTCCCATTTTTTGGGTTTTTCCCCATTTTCGGCGTTTCTCCCCCAATTTTGGGGTTCCCCAGGTGCAGACGGAGCTGGAGCTGCTGGACCCCCCCAATCCCCTCCCCCTCATTTTGGGGGCGTCCCTGGGGGGGCTCCTCCTGCTGGGCCTGGTGGCCCTGGGGCTCTACAAGGTGAGAAATGCCCAAAATCGCCCAAAATCGCCCCAAATTTCCAAAATTCCCAAATTCCCCCAGCATCGCCCCCAAAAATTCCCCAAAAATCCCCAAAATCCCCTCAAAGATCTCCCCCCAAATCCCCCCCAAATCCACCCAAATTCCCACAAAAATTCCCCAAAATTCCCCCAAATCCCCCAAATCTTCAAAATCTCCCAAAATCGCCCCCAAAATCACCCAAAATTCCCCCAAAATCCACCAGAAATCCCCTCAAAAATCTCCCAAAACCCCCCCAAAAATCCCCCAAAATTCCCTGAAATCCTCCAAAATTCCCCAAACACCCCAAAAGCTCCAAAAATCCCCTGAAATCTCCCCAAAAAATCCCCAAAAAATCCCCCCAAAATTGCCCCAAAAATCCCCAAAATCCGCCAAAATTCCCTCCAAAATCCTTCCAAAATTGCCCCAAAAATCGTCCAAAAAATTTCTCCCCAAATCCCCCCAAAATTCCCCCAAAATCTCCATCAAAATTCAGCCCCAAAAATTCATTTGGGGAATTTTGGGAAATTTGGGGATTTTGGGGATTTTGTGGGAGATTTTGGGGGATTTTGGGGACATTTTTTAGGGGATTTTTTAGGGGATTTGGGAATATTTTGGGAGATTTTTAGGGGATTTTGGGCAGGATTTTAAAGGGGATTTTGGGGGTATTTTTGGGACGATTTTCGGGGAATTTGGGGGGGATTTTTGGGAGATTTTTGGGGGATTTTGGAGGGATTTTTGGGGGGATTTTTGGCGGATTTTGGGGATATTTTATAGGGTATTTTTGGGAGATTTTAAAGGGAATTTTTGGGGGGAATTTTGGGGAAATTTTGGGGGATTTTAATGGATTTTAGGGAGTTTTTAAGGGGGTTTTTGGGGATGTTTTTGGGGGGATTTTTAAGGGAATTCCGTGGGGGTTTTTGGCGATTTTTGGGGAATTCTCTGGGGATTTTTGGGGATTTTTTTGGGGGGGATTTTTGGGGAATTTTTGGGGGATTTGGGGAGATTTTAAAGGGGATTTTGGGGGGAAATTTGGGGGGATTTTAAAGGGGGTTTTTGGGGATGTTTTTGGGGATTTTTAGGGGAATTCTCTGGGGATTTTGGGGAGATTTTTGGGGAATTTTTGGAGGGAAATTTGGGGGGATTTTTGGGGGGAATCTGGGGGGATTTTGGGAGGATTTTTTTGGGAATTTTTGGGGGAGATTTGGGAGATGTTTACGGGATTTTTTAGGAGATTTTCAGGGATTTTTGGTGGGACTTTTGGGAGATTTTAAAGGGGATTTTTTGGGGGGAATTTTGGGGAAAATTGGGGGGATTTTAATGGATTTTAAGGGATTTTTCAGGGGATTTTTGGGGATGTTTTTGGGGATTTTTAGGGGAATTCTCTGGGGATTTGGGGGGAATTTTTGGGAGGATTTTGGGGCTTTTCGGGGCGCGTTTTTTGGTGGTTTTAATTTTGATTTTTTTCTCCCCAAATTTCCAGCTGGGATTCTTCAAGCGCCGCTACAAGGAAATGCTGGAGGGCGCCGAGACCCCCGGGGACCCCCCCGGGGACCCCCAGGGCTGAGAGAATTTGGGGAAAATTCCTCAGAAAACCTCATTTAAATACTCATTAAAATGCCTCGAAACTTCATTTCAATATGCCATTAAAGTTCATGAAACCTTCATTTAAATATTCATTAGAACTGGTTAATTTTTGTTGTAAAACCCGTTGGGAAAATTCAATTAAAGGCGCGAAAAAGGGGGAAAAAATTAGTTTAAAAATCCGTTTTTGAAGGGATTTTTAAAATCCAATAAAAAAATGAAAAATTTGAAAATTCTTCTAAAAATTCGGTTTAAAAGTCCCTGAAAAATTGATTTTAAAAGTCCTTTCCAAAAATTGAAAGCCCAAACCCCGGGTTTCACCCCAAAACCCCAAATTTCTCCCCAAAAACCCCAAAATTTCACCCCAAAATCCCAAAATCTGACCCCAAAACCGCCAAATTCTGCCCAAATTTCACCCCAAAACCGTCAAGATTTTACTGAAACCCCCAAATTCTGCCCCAAAATCCCCAAATTTCACCCCAAATCCCCAAATTTCCCCCAAATCCCCAAATTTCACCCCAAATCCCCAAATTTCCCCAAAATCCCCAAATTTCACCCCAAACCCCGAAATTCTGCCCAGATTTCATCCCAAATCCCCAAATTTCCCCAAAATCGCCAAATTTCACCCCAAACCCCCAAATTCTGCCCAAATTTCACCCCAAATCCCCCAATTTCCCCAAAATCCCCAAATTTCACCCCAAATTTCACCCCAAACCCCGAAATTCTGCCCAAATTTCACCCCAAACCCCCCAATTTCCCAAAAATCCCCAAATTTCACCCCAAACCCCGAAATTCTGCCCAAATTTCACCCCAAATCCCCAAATTTCCCAAAAATCCCCAAATTTCACCCCAAACCCCCAAATTCTGCCCAAATTTCACCCCCAAACCCCCAAATTCTGCCCAAATTTCCACTAAAATCCCCAAATTTCCCCCAAATTCCGCCCGGCCCCCCCCAATTCCCAGGCTGGGGGCGGGGCCAGGATAAGCCACGCCCCTTTTCCTCTACTGGGCGTGGCTTGGAGCTCGGTGGGCATGGCTTGGGTTCGATTGACGTGGCCTGGAGGCGGTGGGCGTGGCTTGGGTGCAGTGGGCGTGGCTTGGGCTGGATTGACGTGGCTTGTAGCGCGGTGGGCGTGGCCTGGAGCGAGGTGGGCGTGGCCGGGGCTCGGTGGGCGTGGCCTGAGACTCGATTGACGTGGTCTGCGTGCGGTGGGCGTGGCTTGAGGCGCGGTGGGCGTGGCTTGGGTTCGATTGACGTGGCCGGGAGGCGGTGGGCGTGGCCTGGGGCTCGGTGGGCGTGGCCTGGGGCTCGATTGACGTGGTCTGTGTGCGGTGGGCGTGGCCTGGAGCTCGGTGGGCGTGGCTTGGGTTCGATTGACGTGGCCTGTGTGCGGTGGGCGTGGCCTGGGGCTCGATGGGCGTGGCTTATAGCGCGGTGGGCGTGGCTTGGGGCTCGGTGGGCGTGGCCTGGGGCGCCCCAAAATTCCCCCCAAAAGCGGCGGCGGCGGCCGCGCCCCCAAAACCCCCAAAAACCCCCCAAAAATCCCCAAAAATCCCCAAAAAATCCCCAAAAATCCCCCAAAATCCCCAAAAAATCCCCAAAAATCCCCAAAATCCCCCAAAATCCCCCCGGGGCCCCTCCCCCATGTCGCGACAGGTCCCGACAGCGCTCGCGCCGCTGCTGCTGCTGCTGCTGCTGCCCCGTGAGTTTTGGGGAGATTTTGGGACTTTTTGGGTTTTTTTGGGAATTTTGGGGCTTTTCTTGGGGTTTTTGGGGGATTTTGGGGGGTTTTGGGGGGGTTGAGGGGATTTTTTGGAAGTTTTTTGTGATTTTTTTGGGGATTTTTTTAAAAAATTTTGGGGTTTTTTTGAGATTTTTGGGGGTTTTTTGGGATTTTTGGGGTTTTTTGGGGGGGTTTAGGGGAATTTTTGGGGGTTCTTGGGGGTTTTTGGAAGTTTTTTGTGAATTTTTGGAGTTTTTTTTTAATTTTGGGGTTTTTGGGGGGCTTTTAGGGGTTTTCTTGGGATTTTTGGGGGATTTTAGGGGAATTTTGGGGATTTTTTGGAAGTTTTTTGGGGGTTTTTTGGGGGGGTTTGGGGGATTTTTGGGGAATTTTTGGGAATTTTGGGGAGGTTTTTGGGGTTTTAGGGTTTTTTTGGGATTTTTGGGGGATTTTAGGGGAATTTTTGGGATTTTTTGGGGTGGGTTTGGGAGGTTTGGGAGTTTTTTTGGGTTTTTTGGGATTTTCTGGGGGGGTTTTGGGTTTTTTTTATTTTTTTGGGATTTTCTGGGGTTTATTTTGGTGTTTTTGGGATTTTAGGGAGGTTTTTGGGGGTTTGGGAGGTTTTTGGGATTTTTGGGGGGGGTTTGGGGAATTTTGGGGGATTTTTCGGGTTTTTAGGGATAATTGGGGGAATTTTTGGGGATTTTTGGGGTTTTTTAAGGGCATTTTTGGGGATTTTTTGGGGTTATTTTGGGATTTTTGGGGGGGGTTGAAATGGGACTTTTAGGGAATTTTGGGGATTTTTTTTTTCCTTTTTTTTTTAAATGGATTTTTTGAGGATTTTGGGGATTTTTCGGGGGGGATTTTCCATCGGATTTTGGGAGATTTTTGGGGCTTTTTTTGGGGTTATTTTGGGATTTTTAGGGGGGTGTTTAAAGGGTTTTTTTAGGGAATTTTTGGGGTTTTTTTGGGTTTTTTTTAAAAGGGATTTTTTGAGGATTTTGGGGATTTTTTGGGGGGGATTTTCCAGCGGATTTTGGGAGTTTTTTGGGGCTTTTTTTGGGGTTATTTTGGGATTTTTTTGGGATCGAGCCCCGGGGGGGTTCCGCGGCGTCGGGGGCGGGGCCGGGACCGGTCGGACCGGCCCCAAAAAAACCCCAAAAATTCCCCCGGGGGGGCGGGGGAGGGGCCCCAAAAAACCCCAAAAATCCGCCCAAAATTCCCCCAAAATACCCCAAAATATCCCCAAAACACCCCCCCAAAATTCTCGGTTTTTTCCCAAAATTTTTCAAATTTTTCCCTAAATTTTCCCCCCAACTCCCCCCAAAATTCCCCCCAAAAAACCCCCCCAAAATATTCCCGGAATTCCCCCAAATTTTCTCAAAATTTCCCAAAAAGTCCCTCAAATTTCCCTGAAAAATTCTCAAATTTTCCCCAAAATTTCCCCCAAAATTCCCTCAGAAGTCGCCCAAAATTTCCTCCAAAATTTCTCCAAATTTCTCCCAAATTTTCCCGAATTATTCCCCCAAATTCCCCCCAAAATTCCCGAAAAATTTCCCCCAAAATTCCCCCCAAAAAAATCCCAAAATTGCCAAAAATTTCCCCAAAATTTTCTCTTAATTTCCAAAAAAAATTCCCAAATTTTTTCCCAAAATTCACCAGAAATTCCCCAAATTTTCCCCCCAGGAGCCGGGAGCGGCGCGGAGGCGGAGTCGGAATGTGAGTTATGCAAATGAGGCACGGAATATTCATGAGCGGGCAAAAAGGGTGGGGGGGACCCCAAAAATGGGGGGGAAAATTCCAAAAATGGGGAAAAAAATCCAAAAATGGGGAAAAAATTCCCAAATTGGGGGAAAAAATTCAAAAATTGGGGAAAAAAAATCCAAAAATTTGGATAAAAATCCCAAAAATGGGTGAAAAAAAATCCCAAATATGGGAAAAAAAATCCCAAAAATGGGGAAAAAATCCCAAAATTGGGGGAAAATTCCAAAAATGGGGAAAAATCCCAAAAATGGGGAAATAAATCCCAAAATTGGGGAAAAAATCCCAAAATTGGGGAAAAAATTCCAAAAAATGGGAAAAATCCCAAAATTGGGGATAAATCCCCAAAACTGGGAGAAACTCCCCAAAATTGGGATTTGAGGACCCAAAAATTGGGATAAAAATCCCCAAAATTGGGATAAAAATCCAAAAACTGGGAAAAAATCCCCTAAATTGGGGGGAAAAGCCCCAAAAATTGGGAAAAAAATGCCAAAAATTGGGAAAAAAAGCCCCAAAATTGGGACAAAAATCCCAAAATTGGGATTTGGGGACCCCAAAAATGGCGCCGGCCCCTCCCCCACCCCAATTTTGGGGGTTGGGGGGGGAGGGGCCCCAAAAACCGCGGGGGGCCCCAAAAAGGGGGAGGGGAACCCCAAAAATGGGAACTGGAGCCCCGAAAACGGGAAGTGGAGCCGACGGGGCCCCAAAAACCCCGAAATTCAGCCCAAAATTTCAAATCTCCCCCGAATCCTTCCTGAAACACCCCAAAATCCACCCAAAAATCCCCCAAAATCCCCCAAAATCCAACCCAAAAGACCCAAAATCCCCCAAAATCCACCCAAAAATCCCCCAAAATCCCCCAAAATCCACCCAAAAATCCCCCAAAATCCCCCAAAATCCACCCTAAAGACCCCAAAATCCCCCAAAAATTATCCCAAATCTCCCCTTAAATCCCCAAAAATTCCTCCCAAATGACCCCAAAAAATTATCCCAAATCCCCCAAAATTATCCCAAATCCCCCAAAATTATCCCAAATCCCCCCAAAATTATCCCAAATCCCCCAAAATGATCCCAAATCCCCCAAAAATTATCCCAAATCCCCAAAAATTATCCCAAATTCCCCCAAAATTACCCCAAATCTCGCCTAAATCCCCTCTGAAATCTCCCCCAAATCCCCCCAAAATCACCCCCAAAGACCCCAAAATCCCCCCAAATGACCCAAAATCCCCGAATTTCACCCCAAAATCCCCCAAATTCACCCCAAACCTCCCCCAGATCCACCCTAAAGAGCCCAAATCCCCCAAATCTCATCCCAAACATCTCCAAAATTCCCCGTGAAAGACCCCAAAATCCCCCCCGAAATACCCCAAACCGCCCAAAAACGACCCCAAATGACCCAAAATCCCCGAATTTCACCCCAAAATCTCTCTAAATCCCCCCTGAATCACCCCAAAACCCCACCCTAAAAACCCCAAATCCCCCTGAAACGGCTCCAAACCCCCCCAGAAACGACCCCAAAAACCAACCCCAAAACCCCTAAAAACGACCCCAAATGACCCAAAATCGCCGAATTTCACCCCAAAATCCCCAAATTTCACCCCAAAATCCCCGAATTTCACCCCAAAATCTCTCTAAATCCCCCTTGAAGCGACCCAAACCCCACCCTAAAAACCCCAAACCCACCCAGAAACGACCCCAAAAACCGACCCCAAATCCCCCAAAAACGACCCCAAACCCCCTAAAAACGAACCCAAATGACCCAAAATCCCCGAATTTCACCCCAAAATCTCTCTAAATCCCCCCTGAATCACCCCAAACCCCACCCTAAAAACCCCAAATCCCCCCAGAAACGGCTCCAAACCCCCCAGAATTTACCCCAAAAAACGCCCCCAAATCCCCCAAAAACGACCCCAAACCCCCCAAAAACGATCCCAAATGACCCAAAATCCCCAAATTTCACCCCAAAATCCCCAAATTTCACCCCAAAATCGCCGAATTTCACCCCAAAATCCCCAAATTTCACCCCAAACCTCCCCCAGATCCACCCTAAAGACCCCAAACCCCCCCAGAAACAGCTCCAAACCCCCCCCAGGAACGACCCCAAAAACCGACCCCAAATCCCCCAAAAACGACCCCAAATGACCCAAAATCCCCAAATTTCACCCCAAAATCCCCGAATTTCACCCCAAAATCCCAAAATTTCACCCCAAAATCTCCCTAAATCCCCCCTGAAGCGCCCCAAAACCCCACCCTAAAAACCCCAAATTCCTCCTGAAACGTCTCCAACCCCCCCAGAAACGACCCCAAAAAACGACCCCAAATCCCCCCCAAAATACCCCAAACCGCCCAAAAACGACCCCAAATGACCCAAAATCCCCAAATTTCACCCCAAAATCTCCCTAAATCCCCCTGAAGCGCCCCAAAACCCCACCCTAAAAACCCCAAATCCCCTAAATCTCATCCCAAACATCTCCCAAATTCCCCCTGAAAGACCCCAAAATCCCCCCAAAATCCCCCAAAATCCCCCCAAAATCCCCCCTAAAAAACCCCAAATGACCCAAAATCCCCAAATTTCACCCCAAAATCCCCAAATTTCACCCCAAAATCGCCGAATTTCACCCCAAAATGCCCAAATTTCACCCCAAACCTCCCCCAGATCCACCCTAAAGACCCCAAACCCCCCAGAAACGGCTCCAAACCCCCCCCAGGAACGACCCCAAAAACCGACCCCAAATCCCCCAAAAACGATCCCAAATGACCCAAAATCCCCAAATTTCACCCCAAAATCCCCGAATTTCACCCCAAAATACCCGAATTTCACCCCAAAATCTCTCTAAATCCCCCCTGAAGCGCCCCAAAACCCCACCCTAAAAACCCCAAATTCCTCCTGAAACGTCTCCAACCCCCCCAGAAATGACCCCAAAAACCAACCCCAAAACCCCTAAAAACGACCCCAAATGACCCAAAATCGCCGAATTTCACCCCAAAATCGCCGAATTTCACCCCAAAATCCCCAAATTTCACCCCAAAATCTCCCTAAATCCCCCCTGAAGCACCCCAAACCCCCACCCTAAAAACCTCAAACCCCCCCAGAAACGGCTCCAAACCCCCCAGAAACGACCCCAAAAACCAACCCCAAATCCCCCCCGAAATATCCCAAACCCCCCAAAAACGACCCCAAATGACCCAAAATCGCCGAATTTCACCCCAAAATCCCCGAATTTCACCCCAAAATCTCCCCAAATCCCCCCTGAATCACCCCAAAACCCCACCCTAAAAACCCCAAATCCCCCCTGAAACGTCTCCAACCCCCCCAGAAACGACCCCAAAAACCGACCCCAAATCCCCCAAAAACGACCCCAAACCCCCCAAAAACGACCCCAAATGACCCAAAATCCCCGAATTTCACCCCAAAATCCCCGAATTTCACCCCAAAATCTCCCTAAATCCCCCCTGAAGCGCCCCAAACCCCACCCTAAAGACCCCAAATCCCCCCAGAAATTACCCCAAAAAACGCCCCCAAAACCCCCAAAAACGACCCCGGATGACCCAAAATCCCCAAATTTCACCCCAAAATCCCCAAATTTCACCCCAAAATCCCCGAATTTCACCCCAAAATCTCTCTAAATCCCCCCTGAAGCGCCCCAAACCCCACCCTAAAGACCCCAAACCCCCCCAGAAATTACCCCAAAAACCGCCCCCAAAACCCCCAAAAACGACCCCAAACCCCCCAAAAACGACCCCGGATGACCCAAAATCGCCGGATTTCACCCCAAATTCCCATTCCCAGGGGCGGCCTGCGGGCTGTCGCGCTCCCGGGCCCGCGTGGTCGGCGGCGCCGCGGCCGGGCCGGGCCGGTGGCCCTGGGCGGTGTCGCTGCAGCTGCGGGGGCGACACCGCTGCGGGGGCACCCTGGTGAGCACCCAGTGGGTGCTGAGCGCCGCCCACTGCTTCCAGGGGTGAGATTTGGGGTGAATTCCCGCGATTTTGGGGCATTTCGGGCGATTTTGGGGCATTTTGGGGGATTTCGGGTGAATTCGGGGGGATTTGGGGTTCATGGGCGACACCGCTGCGGGGGCACCCTGGTGAGCACCCAGTGGGTGCTGAGCGCCGCCCACTGCTTCCAGGGGTGAGATTTGGGGTGAATTCCCGCGATTTTGGGGCATTTTGGGCGATTTCGGGTGAATTCGGGGGATTTGGGGTGAATTCGGGGGATTTTGGGGTCCCTGGGTGGCGCCGCTGCGGGGGCACCCTGGTGAGCACCCAGTGGGTGCTGAGCGCCGCCCACTGCTTCCAGGGGTGAGATTTGGGGTGAATTCCCGCGATTTTGGGTCATTTTGGGTGATTTTGGGTCGTTTTGGGGGATTTGGGGTGAATTTGGGGGATTTTGGGGCGAATTCGGGGGGATTTGGGGTTCATGGGCGGCGCCGCTGCGGGGGCACCCTGGTGAGCACCCAGTGGGTGCTGAGCGCCGCCCACTGCTTCCAGGGGTGAGATTTGGGGTGAATTCCCGCGATTTTGGGGCATTTTGGGCGATTTTGGGTGAATTTGGGGGATTTGGGGTGAATTCGGGGGGATTTTGGGGTTCATGGGCGACACCGCTGCGGGGGCACCCTGGTGAGCACCCAGTGGGTGCTGAGCGCCGCCCACTGCTTCCAGGGGTGAGATTTGGGGTGAATTCCCGCGATTTTGGGGCATTTTGGGCGATTTTGGGTGAATTCGGGGGATTTGGGGTGAATTCGGGGGGATTTGGGGTTCATGGGTAGTGCCGCTGCGGGGGCACCCTGGTGAGCACCCAGTGGGTGCTGAGCGCCGCCCACTGCTTCCAGGGGTGAGATTTGGGGTGAATTCCCGCGATTTTGGGGCATTTCGGGGGATTTTGGGTCGTTTTGG
This sequence comes from Lonchura striata, assembly GCF_046129695.1. Classification (NCBI taxonomy): domain Eukaryota; kingdom Metazoa; phylum Chordata; class Aves; order Passeriformes; family Estrildidae; genus Lonchura; species Lonchura striata. The sequence goes on along the minus strand of NC_134637.1, from coordinate 168,986 downwards.
GGGGTTTGGGGTGAATTCGGGGGATTTGGGGTTCATGGGCGACACCGCTGCGGGGGCACCCTGGTGAGCACCCAGTGGGTGCTGAGCGCCGCCCACTGCTTCCAGGGGTGAGATTTGGGGTGAATTCCGGCGATTTTGGGTCATTTCGGGGGATTTGGGGTGAATTTGGGGGATTTTGGGGCGAATTCGGGGGGATTTGGGGTTCATGGGCGGCACCGCTGCGGGGGCACCCTGGTGAGCACCCAGTGGGTGCTGAGCGCCGCCCACTGCTTCCAGGGGTGAGATTTGGGGTGAATTCCCGCGATTTTGGGGCATTTCGGGGGATTTTGAGTCGTTTTGGGGGGTTTGGGGTGAATTCGGGGGGATTTGGGGTTCATGGGCGACACCGCTGCGGGGGCACCCTGGTGAGCACCCAGTGGGTGCTGAGCGCCGCCCACTGCTTCCAGGGGTGAGATTTGGGTGAATTCCTGCGATTTTGGGGCATTTCGGGGGATTTGGGTCATTTTGTGGGATTTGGGGTTGTTTTGGGGAGATTTGGGGGAGTTTTTGGGGATTCTAAGGGATGGTTTTGGGGGGGTTTGGGGGATTTTGGACAATTTTGGGAGGTTTTGTGCGAATTTTGGATGATTTTTAATTATTTTGAGTAATTTTGGGATCATTTTGGGGAATTTTGGGATAATTTTGGTTAAATTTGGATCATATGGGGTGAATTTGGGCAATTTCGGGTGAATTTTGGGTAATTAGGGATAACTTTGGGTGAATTTGGACAATTTTGGATAATTTTGACCAATTTTTGATAATTTTGGGTCATTTTGGGTGATTTTGGATAATTTAGGATAATTCTGACCAATTTTTGATAATTTTGGGTGAATTTTGGGCGATTTTGGGTGATTTTGGATTATTTTGGATGATTTGGATGGTTTGGGACAATTTGTGGTGAATTTTGGATGATTTTGGGTCATTTTAGGTGATTTTGGGTGATTTTGGGTGAATTTTGGCTGATTTTGGTTGCATTTTGGTGGATTTTGGGTGATTTTGGCTGATTTTGGGTGAATTTTGCCGATTTTGGCTGATTTTGGCTGATTTTGGGTGATTTTGGCTGATTTGGGGTCATTTTGGGTCATTTTGGCTGATTTGGGGTCATTTTGGCTGATTTTGGGTTGAATTTTCCCGATTTTGGGTAATTTTGGGTGATTTTGGGTGATTTTGGGTGATTTTGGGTGAATTTTGCTGATTTTGGCTGATTTTGGCTGATTTTGGGTGAATTTTGCCGATTTTGGCTGATTTTGGCTGATTTTGGCTGATTTGGGGTCATTTTGGGTAATTTTGGCTGATTTTGGGTGATTTTGGGTTGAATTTTCCCGATTTTGGGTCATTTTGGCTGATTTTGGGTGATTTTGGGTTGAATTTTCCCGATTTTGGGTCATTTTGGCTGATTTTGGGTGATTTTGGGTTGAATTTTCCTGATTTTGGGTCATTTTGGCTGATTTTGGGTGATTTTGGGTGATTTTGGGTTGAATTTTCCCGATTTTGGGTCATTTTGGCTGATTTTGGGTGATTTTGGGTTGAATTTTCCTGATTTTGGGTCATTTTGGCTGATTTTGGGTGATTTTGGCTGATTTTGGGTGATTTTGGGTGATTTTGGGTTGAATTTTGCCGATTTTGGGTCATTTTGGCTGATTTTGGGTGATTTTGGGTGATTTTGGGATGAATTTTGCCGATTTTGGGTCATTTTGGCTGATTTTGGGTGATTTTGGGTTGAATTTTCCTGATTTTGGGTCATTTTGGCTGATTTTGGGTGATTTTGGGTGGTTTTGCCGATTTTCCGCAGCCCCGGGGGGCTCCGGGCCCCTCTGGCCGAGTGGCGAGCGGTGCTGGGCCGGCTGCGGCTGCAGAGTGACCACGAGAGTGACCACGGGAGTGACCACGGGAGTGACCGCCCCACTGACCACCCGAGTGACCACGGGAGTGACCACCCGAGTGACCACCCGAGTGACCACCCGAGTGACCACGAGAGTGACCACGGGAGTGACCACGGGAGTGACCACGGGAGTGACCACCGGAGTGACCACCCGAGTGACCACCCGAGTGACCACCCCACTGACCACCCCACTGACCACCCCACTGACCACCCGAGTGACCACCACGATGGACACTGGTATGGACAAGGGAAGGACATGAGAGTGACCATGGGAGTGACCACCGGAATGACCACAGGAGTGACCACAGGGATGACCACAGGAGTGACCACCAGAATGACCATGGGAGTGACCACAGGGTTGACCATGGGGATGACCACCAGAATGACCATGGGAGTGACCACAGGGATGACCACAGGGTTGACCACAGGGATGACCACAGGAGTGACCACAGGGATGACCACCAGAATGACCATGGGAATGACCACAGGGATGACCATTAGAGTGACCACCAGAATGACCATGGGAGTGACCACAGGGTTGACCACGGGCATGACCATGAAAACAACCACAAGGCTAACAACCAGAACGACCCCAGGGACGACCGCCGGAGTGACCGCTGGAGTGACCACCAGAATGACCACAGGAGTGACCACAGGGTTGACCACGGGGTTGACCACGGGGATGACCATTAGAGTGACCGCAGGAGTGACCACAGGGATGACCACAGGGATGACCACAGGAGTGACCATGGGGATGACCATTAGAGTGAACCACAGGGATGACCATTAGAATGACCACCAGAATGACCATGAGAGTGACCACAGGGTTGACCACCAAAATGACCATGGGAATGACCACAGGAGTGACCACAGGGTTGACCACAGGGATGACCACGGGGATGACCACAGGAGTGACCACAGGGATGACCACAGGGATGACCACGGGGATGACCACAGGAGTGACCACAGGGATGACCATTAGAGTGACCACAGGAGTGACCACAGGAGTGACCACAGGGTTGACCACCAGAATGACCATGAGAGTGACCACAGGGATGACCATTAGAGTGACCACCAGAATGACCATGGGAGTGACCACAGGGTTGACCACGGGCATGACCATGAAAACAACCACAAGGCTAACCACCGGAATGACCACAGGGACGACCGTCGGAGTGACCACCCGAGTGACCCCGACGGCGGCCAGGAGCTGCCGGTGGCCGAGCTGCTGCTGCACCCGCGCTTCCGCGGCGTGCGGGGCGGCCACGACCTGGCGCTGCTGCGGCTGCGGCGGCCGGCGGCGCTGGGGCCGCGCGTGGGGCCCGTGTGCCTGCCCGGGCCGCGCCGGCCGCCGCCCTTCGGCCGCCGCTGCTGGGTCAGCGGCTGGGGCCACGTGGCCGAGAACGGTGAGAGATGGCGTGAGAACAGGGGAGCTCGGCGGGGGAAACCTGGAAATGGGGGAATTCGGCATGAAAAACCCAAAAATGGGGAAATTCGGCGTGGAAATGGGGGAGTTCGGCATGAAAAACCCAAAAATGGGGAAATTCGGTGTGGAAATGGGGAAATATGGCGTGAGAACAGGGGAGCTCGGCGGGGGAACGGGGAAATGGGGGAATTCGGCATGAAAAACCCAAAAATGGGGAAATTCGGTGTGGAAATGGGGAAATTCGGCGTGGGAAACCTGGAAATGGGGAAATTCGGCGTGAGAACAGGGGAGCTCGGCGTGGGAACGGGGAAATGGGGGAATTCGGGGTGGAAATGGGGAAATTCGGCATGAAAAACCCAAAAATGGGGAAATTCGGCGTGGAAATGGGGAAATTCGGCGTGGGAAACCTGGAAATGGGGGAGTTCGGGGTGGGAAACCTGGAAATGGGGGAGTTCGGGGTGGAAATGGGGAAATTTGGCGTGAGAACAGGGGAGCTCGGCGTGGGAACGGGGAAATGGGGAGTTGGGGGTGGAAATGGGGAAATTCGGCATGAAAAACCCAAAAATGGGGAAATTCAGTGTGGAAATGGGGGAATTCGGCATGGGAACAGGGGAGTTCGGGGTGGGAAACCTGGAAATGGGGAAGTTCGGGGTGGAAATGGGGAAATTTGGCGTGAGAACAGGGGAGCTCGGCGGGGAGAACGGGGAAATGGGGGAATTCGGCATGAAAAACCCAAAAATGGGGAAATTCGGCGTGGAAATGGGGAAATTTGGCGTGGGAAACCTGGAAATGGGGGAATTCGGCATGAAAAACCCAAAAATGGGGAAATTCGGTGTGGAAATGGGGAAATTCGGCGTGGGAAACCTGGAAATGGGGGAGTTCGGGGTGGGAAACCTGGAAACGGGGGAGTTCGGGGTGGAAATGGGGAAATTCGGCGTGAGAACAGGGGAGCTCGGCGTGGGAACGGGGAAATGGGGGAATTCGGGGTGGAAATGGGGAAATTCGGCATGAAAAACCCAAAAATGGGGAAATTCGGCGTGGAAATGGGGAAATTCGGCGTGGGAAACCTGGAAATGGGGGAGTTCGGGGTGGAAATGGGGAAATTTGGCGTGAGAACAGGGGAGCTTGGCGTGGGAACGGGGAAATGGGGGAGTTGGGGGTGGAAATGGGGGAATTCGGCATGAAAAACCCAAAAATGGGGAAATTCAGTGTGGAAATGGGGAAATTTGGCGTGAGAACAGGGGAGCTCGGCGTGGGAACGGGGAAATGGGGGAATTCGGGGTGGAAATGGGGAAATTCGGGGTGGAAATGGGGGAATTCGGCATGAAAAACCCAAAAATGGGGAAATTCGGTGTGGAAATGGGGAAATTCGGCGTGGGAAACCTGGAAATGGGGGAGTTCGGGGTGGGAAACCTGGAAACGGGGGAGTTCGGGGTGGAAATGGGGAAATTCGGCGTGAGAACAGGGGAGCTCGGCGTGGGAACGGGGAAATGGGGGAATTCGGGGTGGAAATGGGGAAATTCGGCATGAAAAACCCAAAAATGGGGAAATTCGGCGTGGAAATGGGGAAATTCGGCGTGGGAAACCTGGAAATGGGGGAGTTCGGGGTGGAAATGGGGAAATTTGGCGTGAGAACAGGGGAGCTTGGCGTGGGAACGGGGAAATGGGGGAGTTGGGGGTGGAAATGGGGGAATTCGGCATGAAAAACCCAAAAATGGGGAAATTCAGTGTGGAAATGGGGAAATTTGGCGTGAGAACAGGGGAGCTCGGCGTGGGAACGGGGAAATGGGGGAATTCGGGGTGGAAATGGGGAAATTCGGGGTGGAAATGGGGGAATTCGGCATGAAAAACCCAAAAATGGGGAAATTCAGTGTGGAAATGGGGAAAATCGGCGTGGGAAACCTGGAAATGGGGAAAATCGAGGTGGGAAACCTGGAAATGGGGAAGTTCGGGGTGGGAAACCTGGAAATGGGGGAATTCGGGGTGGAAATGGGGAAATTCGGCATGAAAAACCCAAAAATGGGGAAATTCAGTGTGGAAATGGGGAAATTCGGCGTGGGAAACCTGGAAATGGGGAAATTTGGGGTGGGAAACCTGGAAATGGGGAAATTCAGGGTGGGAAACCCAAAAATGGGGGAGTTTGGGGTGGAAACGGGGAAATTCAGCATGAAAATGGGAAAATTCAGCATGGAAAGCCCAAAAATGCGGAAATTCGTTGTGAAAAACCTGAAAATGGGGAAATTCGGCGGTTTTGGTCCCTCTCACCCCATTTTTCAGCGTTTTAAACGCCGTTTTTTGGGGTTTTCTCCCCAAATTTTGGGTTTTTTTCGGGGAGGGGTCTCACCCCAAATTGGGGAGGGGTCTCACCCCATTTTTGGGGTCACTTTCCCCAATTTCAGGATTTTTGGCCTCTCTCACCCCATTTTTTATCATTTTTGACCCCGTTTTTTGGCGTTTTCTCCCCGAATTTCGGGGTTTTTTCGGGGAGGGGTCTCACCCCATTTTTGGGGTCTCTTTCCCCAATCTCAGGGTCCCAAACCCCATTTTTGGCCTCTCTCGCCCCATTTTTTATCATTTTTAACCGCGTTTTTTGGCGTTTTCTCCCCGAATTTCGGGGTTTTTTTTCGGGGAGGGGTCTCACCCGATTTGGGGAGGGGTCTCACCCATTTTTGGGTCCATAAATCCATTTTTGGCCTCTTTCACCCCATTTTTTATCATTTTTAACCCCGTTTTTTGTGGTTTTCTCCCCAAATTTCGGGATTTTTTTTGGGGAGGGGTCTCACCCAATTTGGGGAGGGGTCTCACCCATTTTTGGGTCCATAAATCCATTTTTGGCCTCTCTCACCCCATTTTTCAGCGTTTTTAACCCCATTTTTTGGCGTTTTCTCCCCAAATTTCGGATTTTTTTTCGGGTAGGGGTCTCACCCCAATTCGGGGTGGGGTCTCACCCCATTTTTGGGGTCACTTTCCCCAATTTCAGGATTTTTGGTCTCTGTCACCCCATTTTTTATCATTTTTGACCCCGTTTTTTGGCGTTTTCTCCCCGAATTTCGGGGTTTTTTCGGGGAGGGGTCTCACCCAATTTGGGGAGGGGTCTCACCCAATTCGGGGAGGGGTCTCACCCCATTTTTGGGGTCTTTTTCCCCAATCTCAGGGTCCCAAACCCCATTTTTGGCCTCTCTCACCCCATTTTTTATCATTTTTAACCCCGTTTTTTGGCGTTTTCTCCCCGAATTTCGGGTTTTTTTGGGGAGGGGTCTCACCCCAATTTGGGGAGGGGTCTCACCCATTTTTGGGTCCATAAATCCATTTTTGGCCTCTCTCACCCCATTTTTCAGCGTTTTTAACCCCATTTTTTGGCGTTTTCTCCCCGAATTTCGGGTTTTTTTGGGGAGGGGTCTCACCCCATTTGGGGAGGGGTCTCACCCATTTTTGGGGTCACTTTCCCCAATTTCAGGATTTTTGGCCTCTCTCACCCCATTTTTTATCATTTTTGACCCCGTTTTTTGGCGTTTTCTCCCCGAATTTCGGGTTTTTTCGGGGAGGGGTCTCACCCCAATTTGGGGAGGGGTCTCACCCATTTTTGGGGTCACTTTCCCCAATTTCAGGATTTTTGGTCTCTGTCACCCCATTTTTTATCATTTTTGACCCCGTTTTTTGGCGTTTTCTCCCCGAATTTCGGGTTTTTTTCGGGGAGGGGTCTCACCCCAATTTGGGGAGGGGTCTCACCCAATTCGGGGAGGGGTCTCACCCCATTTTTGGGGTCTCTTTCCCCAATCTCAGGGTCCCAAACCCCATTTTTGGCCTCTCTCGCCCCATTTTTTATCATTTTTAACCCCGTTTTTTGTGGTTTTCTCCCTGAATTTCGGGTTTTTTTGGGGAGGGGTCTCACCCAATTTGGGGAGGGGTCTCACCCCAATTTGGGGCCCGAATTTGGGGAGAGGTCTCACCCCAATTTTGGGTCCATAGCGCCATTTTTGGCCTCTCTCGCCCCATTTTTTATCATTTTTAACCCCATTTTTTGGCGTTTTCTCCCCGAATTTCGGGGTTTTTTTCGGGGAGGGGTCTCACCCCAATTTGGGGAGGGGTCTCACCCATTTTTGGGGTCACTTTCCCCAATTTCAGGATTTTTGGCCTCTCTCACCCCATTTTTTATCATTTTTAACCCCGTTTTTTGTGGTTTTCTCCCCGAATTTCGGGTTTTTTCGGGGAGGGGTCTCACCCCAATTTGGGGAGGGGTCTCACCCATTTTTGGGGTCACTTTCCCCAATTTCAGGATTTTTGGTCTCTCTCACCCCATTTTTCAGCGTTTTTAACCCCATTTTTTGGCGTTTTCTCCCCAAATTTCGTATTTTTTTTCGGGTAGGGGTCTCACCCCATTTGGGGAGGGGTCTCACCCCATTTTTGGGGTCTCTTTCCCCAATCTCAGGGTCCCAAACCCCATTTTTGGCCTCTCTCGCCCCATTTTTTATCATTTTTAACCCCGTTTTTTGGCGTTTTCTCCCCGAATTTCGGGTTTTTTTCGGGGAGGGGTCTCACCCCAATTTGGGGAGGGGTCTCACCCATTTTTGGGTCCATAAATCCATTTTTGGCCTCTCTCACCCCATTTTTCAGCGTTTTTAACCCCATTTTTTGGCGTTTTCTCCCCAAATTTCAGATTTTTTTTCGGGTAGGGGTCTCACCCCATTTGGGGAGGGGTCTCACCCCATTTTTGGGGTCACTTTCCCCAATTTCAGGATTTTTGGTCTCTCTCGCCCCATTTTTTATCATTTTTGACCCCGTTTTTTGTGGTTTTCTCCCCGAATTTCGGGTTTTTTTCGGGGAGGGGTCTCACCCCAATTTGGGGAGGGGTCTCACCCATTTTTGGGGTCACTTTCCCCAATTTCAGGATTTTTGGTCTCTCTCGCCCCATTTTTTATCATTTTTGACCCCGTTTTTTGGCGTTTTCTCCCCGAATTTTGGGGTTTTTTCGGGGAGGGGTCTCACCCCAATTTTGGGGTCTCTTTCCCCAATTTCAGGGTCCCAAACCCCATTTTTGGCCTCTCTCGCCCCATTTTTTATCATTTTTGACCCCGTTTTTTGGCATTTTCTCCCCGAATTTCGGGGTTTTTTTCGGGGAGGGGTCTCACCCGATTTGGGGAGGGGTCTCACCCCAATTTGGGGCCCGAATTTGGGGAGGGGTCTCACCCCAATTTTGGGTCCATAAATCCACTTTTGGCCTCTCTCACCCCATTTTTTATCTTTTTTAACCCCGTTTTTTTGGGTTTTCTCCCCAAATTTCGGGGTTTTTTCGGGGAGGGGTCTCACCCCAATTTGGGGAGGGGTCTCACCCATTTTTGGGTCCATAAATCCATTTTTGGCCTCTCTCACCCCATTTTTCAGCGTTTTTAACCCCATTTTTTGGCGTTTTCTCCCCAAATTTCGGATTTTTTTTCGGGTAGGGGTCTCACCCCATTTTGGGAGGGGTCTCACCCATTTTTGGGGTCACTTTCCCCAATTTCAGGATTTTTGGTCTCTGTCACCCCATTTTTTATCATTTTTGACCCCGTTTTTTGGCGTTTTCTCCCCGAATTTCGGGGTTTTTTTGGGTAGGGGTCTCACCCCATTTGGGGAGGGGTCTCACCCATTTTTGGGGTCACTTTCCCCAATTTCAGGATTTTTGGTCTCTCTCGCCCCATTTTTTATCATTTTTGACCCCGTTTTTTGGCGTTTTCTCCCCGAATTTCGGGTTTTTTTCGGGGAGGGGTCTCACCCAATTTGGGGAGGGGTCTCACCCAATTCGGGGAGGGGTCTCACCCCATTTTTGGGGTCTTTTTCCCCAATCTCAGGGTCCCAAACCCCATTTTTGGCCTCTCTCACCCCATTTTTTATCATTTTTGACCCCGTTTTTTGGCATTTTCACCCCAAATTTCGGGGTTTTTTCGGGGAGGGGTCTCACCCCAATTTGGGGAGGGGTCTCAGCCGGTTCCCCCCTCCCCAGTGTCGCTGCCCGCGGGGTCCCCGCTGCAGGAGGCGGCGCTGCCGCTGCTCTCGCCGCCCACCTGTAACTGCCTCTACTCGAAGCTGCGGCGCCGCGACCTCGCCCGGCCCGCCCGGCCCGGCATGGTCTGCGCCGGGGCGGCCGCGGGGGGCCGGGGGGCCTGCCAGGTAATTTGGGGAGGGGTCTCGGGGGTCCCGGGGGCGTCCTGGGGGGATTCGGGGGGAAAAAACGGGGATTTTGGGGGAAAAAATGGGGATTTTTGGGGATAAAATGGGGATTTTCAGCCATTAAATTGGGATTTCTGGGGGTAAAATGGGTCTGGGGGCGCTCCAGAGCCTGCCAGGGAATTTGGGGAGGGGTCTCGGGGGTCCCGGGGGGCGTCCTGGGGGGTTACATTGGGGTTTTGGGGGGTAAAATTGGGATTTTGGGCGGTTAAATGGGGATTTTGGGGCATTTTTGGGGGATTAAATGGGGATTTTTGGGGGTAAAATGGGTCTGGGGGCGCCCCGGGAGCTGCCAGGGAATTTGGGGAGGGGTCTCGGGGGTCCCGGGGGGCGTCCTGGGGGGATTCGGGGGGAAAAAACGGGGATTTTGGGGGGTAAAATGGGGATTTTGGGGCATTTTTGGGGGTAAAATTGGGATTTTTGGGGGTAAAATGGGTCTGGGGGCGCCCCGGGAGCTGCCAGGTAATTTGGGGAGGGGTCTCGGGGGTCCGGGGGGTGTCCTGGGGGGTTACATGGGGATTTTGAGGGGTTAAATTGGGATTTTGGGCGGTTAAATGGGGATTTTGGGGCATTTTTGGGGGGTTAAATGGGGATTTTTGGGGGTAAAATGGGTCTGGGGGCGCTCCAGAGCCTGCCAGGTAATTTGGGGAGGGGTCCCGGGGGTCCCAGGGGGCGTCCTGGGGGGATTCGGGGGGAAAAAACGGGGATTTTGGGGGAAAAAATGGGGATTTTTGGGGATAAAATGGGGATTTTCAGCCATTAAATTGGGATTTCTGGGGGTAAAATGGGTCTGGGGGCGCTCTGGGTCCTGCCAGGTAATTTGGGGAGGGGTCCCGGGGGTCCCGGGGGGCGTCCTGGGGGGTTACATGGGGATTTTGAGGGGTTAAATTGGGATTTTGGGCGGTTAAATGGGGATTTTTGGGGGTAAAATGGGGATTTTGGGGCATTTTTGGGGGTAAAATTGGGATTTTTGGGGGTAAAATGGGTCTGGGGGCGCTGTGGGGCCTGCCAGGGAATTTGGGGAGGGGTCTCGGGGGTCCCGGGGGGCGTCCTGGGGGGATTCGGGGGGAAAAAACGGGGATTTTGGGGGAAAAAATGGGGATTTTGGGCGGTTAAATGGGGATTTTTGGGGATAAAATGGGGATTTTTGGGGGTAAAATGGGTCTGGGGGCGCTCCAGAGCCTGCCAGGTAATTTGGGGAGGGGTCTCGGGGGTCCGGGGGGTGTCCTGGGGGGTAAAATGGAGATTTTTGGGGTGTAAAATGGGGATTTTTGGGGAAAAAATGGGGATTTTTTGGGGAAAAATGGGGATTTTGGGGGTGTAAAATGGAGATTTTGGGGGTGTAAAATGGGGATTTTGGGGGTAAAATGGGGATTTTTGGCAGTTAAATGGGGATTTTTTTGGGGGAAAAATGGGGATTTTTGGGGGTGTAAAATGGGGATTTTGGGTGTAAAATGGGGATTTTTGGGGATAAAATGGGGATTTTTGGGGGAAAAATGGGGATTTTTGGGGATAAAATGGGGATTTTTGGGGGTAAAATGGGGATTTTGGGGGGAAAAATGGGGATTTTTGGGGCGCCCCGGGAGCTGCCAGGGAATTTGGGGAGGGGTCTCGGGGGTCCCAGGTGGTTAAATTGGGATTTTGGGGTTTTTTTGATTTTTTGGGATTTTTTGGGTTTTTTTTGGACTATTTTGGGATATTTTTGTGGGTTTTTTTGGGGCTATTTCCTCAGTTTTTTTGGGATTTTTTTGGGGATATTTTGGGCGATTTTTGGGCTATTTCCTCATGGCTTTTTTGGGATATTTTTTGGGGTTTTTTTTTGGGGCTTTTTGGGTTTTTTTCGGGCTATTTTTGGGGTTGTTTTTTTGCTATTTTGTCGCGGGTTTTTTGAGGTATTTTCACCAGTTTTTCTGCAATTTTGTCACATTTTTTTGGGCTATTTTTGCCCTTTTTTTTACCATTTTATCACATTTTTTTGGTCTATTTTCACCATGTTTTCTGCCATTTTATTGCCGTTTTTTGGTCTATTTTCACCGTTTTTTCAGCCATTTTATCGCTGTTTTTTGGGCTATTTCCTCACTTTTTTTTTGGGATATTTTTGGGGTTTTTTTAGGCTATTTCCAAGCGTTTTCCTGAGATATTTTCGGGGTTTTTTTGGGTCTATTTTCACCATTTTTTCTGCCATTTTATCACCATTTTTTGGTCTATTTTCGCCATTTTTTGGGCTATTTCCCCACGTTTTTTCCTGCCATTTTATCGCCGTTTTTTTGGTCTATTTTCACCATTTTTTCTGCCATTTTGTCACATTTTTTGGGGTCCATTTTCACCATTTTTTCAGCCGTTTTATCGCAGTTTTTTGGTCTATTTTCACCATTTTTTCTGCCATTTTGTCACCATTTTTTTGGTCTATTTTCACCATTCTTTCCGCCATTTTGTCACCATTTTTTCAGCCATTTTATTGTGGTTTTTTGAGCTATTTTCGCCATTTTTTTCTGCCATTTTATTGCCATTTTTTGGTCCATTTTCACCATTTTTTCCGCCATTTTGTCACCTTTTCTTGGTCCATTTTCGCCCTTTTTTCAGCCGTTTTATCGCCATTTTTTTGGTCTATTTTCACCATTTTTTCTGCCATTTTGTCACATTTTTTTGGGTCCATTTTCACCATTTTTTCAGCCGTTTTATCGCAGTTTTTTGGTCTATTTTCACCATTCTTTCCGCCATTTTGTCACCATTTTTTCAGCCATTTTATTGCGGTTTTTTGAGCTATTTTCACCATTTTTTTCTGCCATTTTATTGCCATTTTTTGGTCCATTTTCACCATTTTTTCCGCCATTTTGTCACCTTTTCTTGGTCCATTTTCACCCTTTTTTCATCCATTTTATCGCCGTTTTTCGAGCTATTTTCGCCATTTTTTCACCGATTTTCACGCTTTTTTCTTTATTATTTCTTCCTTCCCCCCCAGGCGGACTCGGGGGGCGCGGTGACCTGCGGGGGCGGCCCGGGGGGGCGCTGGGTGCAGTTCGGGGTGCTGAGCTTCGCCCTTGGGTGCGCCCGGCCCAACGGCCCCGCCCTGGCCACGGGGCTGGTGGGCGCCCACGGGCGCTGGCTGCGGCGCCACCTCCCCCCCAGCGCCTTCGTCCCCGAGCCGGGACCCCCCCCGGACCCCCACCTGGAGCTGGGCATCTGCTACGGTGAGACCCCTCCCCAAAATCCCCGAAATTCCCAAAAAACCCCGTGAAAATCCCATGGAAATAACCCAAAATACCATTAAAATACCCCAAAATACCCCAAAAATCCACCTAAAATTGCCCCAAAATTCTACCCCAAAATTCCCACCTGGAGCTGGGCATCTGCTACGATGAGACCCCTCCCCGAAAATCCCCGAAATTCCCAAAAAACTCAGTGAAAATCCCATGGAAATAACCCAAAATACCATTAAAATACCCCAAAATACCCCAAAAATCCACCTAAAATTGCCCCAAAATTCTACCCCAAAATTCCCACCTGGAGGTGGGGATCTGCTACGGTGAGACCCCTCCCCAAAATCCCCGAAATTCCCAAAAAACCCCGTGAAAATCCCATGGAAATAACCCAAAATACCATTAAAATCACATAAAATTTACCCAAAATACCATAAAATCCACTTAAAACCCCCCCAAAATTCCACCCCAAACCTGGCATGGAGATCAGGATCTGCTACGGTGAGACCCCTCCCCAAAAATTCCTGAAATTCCCGAAATTCCCAAAAAACCCCATGAAAATCCCATTGAAATAACCCAAAATTCCATTAAAATCACATAAAATTTACCCAAAATCACTCAAAACCACCCCAAAATTCCCACCTGGAGATCGGCATCTGCTACGGTGAGACCCCTCCCCGAAATCCCCGAAATTCCCGAAATTCCCAAAAAACCCCGTGAAAATCCCATTGAAATAACCCAAAATACCATTAAAATCACATAAAATTTACCCAAAATCACTCAAAACCACCCCAAAATTCCCACCTGGAGCTGGGGATCTGCTACGGTGAGACCCCTCCCCAAAATTCCCGAAATTCCCAAAAAACCCCGTGAAAATCCCATGGAAATAACCCAAAATACCATTAAAATCACATAAAATTTACCCAAAATACCATAAAATCCACTTAAAACCCCCCCAAAATTCCACCCCAAACCTGGCATGGAGATCAGGATCTGCTACGGTGAGACCCCTCCCCGAAAATCCCCAAAATTCCCGAAATTCCCAAAAAACCCCGTGAAAATCCCATGGAAATAACCCAAAATACCATTAAAATACCCCAAAAAAACCCAAAAATCCACCTAAAATTGCCTCAACATTCTACCCCAAAATTCCCACCTGGAGGTGGGGATCTGCTACGGTGAGACCCCTCCCCGAAAATCCCCAAAATTCCCAAAAAACCCTGTGAAAATCCCATGGAAATAACCCAAAATACCATTAAAATACCCTAAAATACCATAAAATCCACTTAAAACCCCCCCAAAATTCCACCCCAAACCTGGCATGGAGATCAGGATCTGCTACGGTGAGACCCCTCCCCGAAATCCCCGAAATTCCCGAAATTCCCAAAAAACCCCGTGAAAATCCCATTGAAATAACCCAAAATACCATTAAAATCACATAAAATTTACCCAAAATCACTCAAAACCACCCCAAAAATCCCCAAAAATCCCCCAAATCCCCCAAAAATCTCCAAAATCTCCCAAAATCCCCCAAAAAAATCCCCAAAATCCCCCAAATTCCCCCCGAAATCTCCCAAAATCCCCAAAATCCCCCAAAAATCTCCCAAAATCCCCGAAAAATCTCCCGTAATCCCCCAAATCCCCGAAAATCCCCCCAAAATCCCAAAAATCCCCGAAAATCCCCAAAAATCCCCCCAAAATCCCCCAAATCCCCTCAAAAATCCCCAAAATCTCAAAAAATCTCCCCAAAGTCCCCAAAAAATCCCCAAAATCTCCCCAAATCCCCCAAATTCCCCCCGAAATCTCCCAAAATCCCCCAAAAATCCCCCAAAAATCCCCCAAAATCCCCCCAAATCCCCCAAATCCCCTCCAAAATCCCCCCAAAAATCCCCCCAAAAATCCCAAAAATCTCCCCAAAATCTCCCAAAATCCCCCAAAAATCTCCCAAAATCCCCCAAAAATCTCCCAAAAATCTCCCAAAAATCCCCAAAATCCCCCAAAATCCCCCAAATCCCCTCAAAAAATCCCCAAAAATCTCCCCAAAATCTCCCAAAATCCCCCAAAATCTCCACAAAGTCCCCAAAAAAATCCCCAAAATCCCCCCAAAATCCCCAAAATCCCCTCAAAAATCCCCAAAATCTCCCAAAAATCCCCCAAAAATCTCCCCAAATCCCCCAAAATCCCCCAAAATCTCCCAAAATCCCCTCAAAAATCCCCCAAAATCCCCCAAATCCCCCCAAAATCCCCCAAAATCCCCCCAAAATCTCCAAAATCTCCCAAAAATCCCCCAAAAATCCCCGAAATTCCCCCTAAAATCTCCCAAAAATCTCCAAAAATCCCCCCAAAATCCCCCCAAATCCCCCAAATTCCCCCCGAAATCTCCCAAAATCCCCAAAATCCCCTCAAAAATCCCCAAAATCTCCCCAAAATCCCCCAAAAATCCCCCAAATTCCCCCTAAAATCTCCCAAAAATCTCCAAAAATCTCCAAAAATCCCCCCAAAATCCCCCCAAATCCCCAAAATATCGCAAAATCCCCCAAATCTCCCAAAATCCCCAAAATCCCCTCAAAAATCCCAAAAATCCCCCAAAAATCTCCCCAAAATCCCCCCAAAATCCCCCAAATCCTCAAAATCCCCAAAATTCTCTCAAAAATCCCCCAAAAATCTCCCAAAAATCCCCAAAAATCCCCCAAAAATCCCAAAAATCCCCCCAAAATCCCCAAATATGGCCCCACCCCTCCCCCTGACCCCTCCCTCTGACCCCTGACCCCTGACCTTTGCCCCCTGACCTTTGCCCCCCAGGCTGCGGCACGGCGGGGGGTCCCCCCCTGCCCCTCCCCCCGCCCCCCCGCTGGCCCTGGGGGGTCTCGCTGCGGGGGGGGAGGGGCGGCGCTGCGGGGGGGCCCTGCTGGGGGGGGGCTGGGTCCTGACGGCCGCCAGCTGCTTCATCGGGTGAGTCATTAGCGCTAATTAGCGGTAATTAATATTCATCAGCGGGAATTAACCCAAAAACCCCGAGAATTCACCAAAAATCCCCAAAAATCTGCCCCAAATTAGCCCAAATTGACCCAAATTAGCCCAAATTCACCCAAATTAGCCCAAATTGACCCAAATCCGCCCTCAGCTGCTTCATCGGGTGAGTCATTAGCGCTAATTAATATTCGTTAATATTCATCAGCGGGAATTAACCCGAAAAACCCGAGAATTCACCAAAAAAACCCCAAAAATCTGCCCCAAATTAGCCCAAATTAACCCAAATTAACCCAAATCCGCCCCCAGCTGCTTCATCGGGTGAGTCATTAGCGCTAATTAGCGCTAATTAATATTCATTAATGTTCATCAGCGGGAATTAACCCGAAAACCCCGAGAATTCACCAAAAATCCCCAAAAATCTGCCCCAAATTAGCTCAAATTAGCCCAAATTAACTCAAATTAACCCAAATTAACCCAAATCCGCCCCCAGCTGCTTCATCGGGTGAGTCATTAGCGCTAATTAATATTCATTAATATTCATCAGCGGGAATTAACCCGAAAACCCCGAGAATTCACCAAAAAACCCCAAAAATCTGCCCAAAATTAGCCCAAATTAACCCAAATTAACCCAAATTAACCCCAAATCCGCTCCCAGCTGCTTCATCGGGTGAGTCATTAGCGCTAATTAGCGGTAATTAATATTCATCAGCGGGAATTAACCCAAAAACCCCGAGAATTCACCAAAAACCCCAAAAATCTGCCCAAAATTGACCCAAATTGACCCAAATTGACCCAAATTAACCCAAATTAACCCAATTTAACCCAAATTAACCCAAATTCACCCAAATTAACCCAAATCCGCCCCCAGCTGCTTCATCGGGTGAGTCATTAGCGCTAATTAATATTCGTTAATATTCATCAGCGGGAATTAACCCGAAAACCCCGAGAATTCACCAAAAAACCCCAAAAATCTGCCCAAAATTAGCCCAAATTAACCCAAATTAACCCAAATCCGCCCCCAGCTGCTTCATCGGGTGAGTCATTAGCGCTAATTAATATTCATTAATATTCATCAGCGGGAATTAACCCGAAAACCCCGAGAATTCACCAAAAAACCCCAAAAATCTGCCCCAAATTAGCCCAAATTGACCCAAATTAACCCAAATTAACCCCAAATTAAACCCAAATTAACCCCAAATCCGCCCCCAGCTGCTTCATCGGGTGAGTCATTAGCGCTAATTAATATTCATTAATATTCATCAGCGGGAATTAACCCGAAAACCCCGAGAATTCACCAAAAAACCCCAAAAATCTGCCCAAAATTAGCCCAAATTAACCCAAATTAACCCAAATTAACCCAAATCCGCCCCCAGCTGCTTCATCGGGTGAGTCATTAGCACTAATTAATGTTAATTAGTGTTAATTAACGGTTACTAATGGGAACTAACCCAAAACCCCCAAAATTTCACCCAAATTTATCAAAATTCACCCAAAATCGGCTGAAATTCCCCCAAAATCCCCGAATCCACCCAAATTCCCCCAGAATTCGACCAATTTTATCCAAATTCCCCCAAAACTCCCCCAAAATTCCCCAAATTTCCAAATTTCACCCCAAAATCTCTGAAATTCACCCAAATTTCCCCCAAATTTCCCCAAATCTCTCAGAAATTTCCCCCAAATTGCCCAAATTTCCCCAAATTTTCCCCAAATTTCCCCAAATCTCCCAGAAATTTTCCCCAAATTTTCCCCAAATTGCCCAAATTTCCCCAAATTTCCCCAAATCTCTCAGAAATTTTCCCCAAATTGCCCAAATTTCCCCAAATTTCCCCAAATTTTCCCAAATTTTCCCCAAATTTTCCCCAAATTGCCCAAATTTCCCCAAATTTCCCCAAATCTCTCAGAAATTTTCCCCAAATTGCCCAAATTTCCCCAAATTTTCCCCAAATTTTCCCCAAATCGCCCAAATTTCCCCAAATTTTCCCCAAATTTCCCCAAATTTTCCCCAAATTTTCCCCAAATCGCCCAAATTTCCCCAAATTTCCCCCAAATTTTCCCAAATTGCCCAAATTTCCCCAATTTCCCCAAATTCCCCCGATTTTCCCCCATTTCTCCCCCCGCAGGGCTCAGGACCCCGAGGCCTGGGAGGCGGAGCTCTGGGGGGCGGAGCCTGAAAGCCACGCCCCCTGCCCCGATGGCCACGCCCCCTGCCCCGATGGACACGCCCCCTCCCCCGATGGCCACGCCCCCTCCCCTGATGGCCACGCCCCCTCCCCCGATGGCCACGCCCCCTCCCCCGATGGACACGCCCCCTCCCCTGATGGCCACGCCCCCTCCCTCGATGGCCACGCCCCCTCCCCCGATGGACACGCCCCCTCCCCCGATGACCACGCCCCCTCCCCCGATGGCCACGCCCCCTCGCCTGATGGACACGCCCCCACCCTTGATGGCCACGCCCCCTCCCCCGATGACCACGCCCCCTCCTCTGATGACCCCGCCCCCTCCTCTGGCCCCGCCCCCTCCTTCGACCCCACCCATTCATCTGACCCCGCCCCCTCTTTAGGCCCCGCCCCCTCCTCCCCAGGCCCCTCCCTCTCCTTTGGTCCCGCCCCCTCTTCCCCTCACCCCGCCCCCTCCTCCCCAGCCCCCGCCCCTTCAGACCCCGCCCCCTCCTCAGGCCCCGCCCCGTTAGGCCCCGCCCCCTCCGTTTACCCCGCCCCTTCTCCAGACCCCGCCCCCTCCCCTGACCCCGCCCCCTCAGACCCCGCCCCCTCAGCCCCCGCCCCCTGCTCCGGCCCATCCCCTAACCCCGCCCCCTCCGATGGCCCCGCCCCCTCCTCAGGCCCCTCCCCCTGCTCAGGCCCCGCCCCTTCTCCAGGCCCCGCCTCCTCCGGCCCCGCCCCCTCTCTTGGCCCCGCCCCCTCCGTTGCCCCCGCCCCCTCCGGCCCCGCCCCCTCTCTTGGCCCCGCCCCCTCTCCAGGCCACGCCCCCTCTTCCCGTGACCCCGCGCCCTCTTTAGGCCCCGCCCCCTCAGACCCCGCCCCCTCCCCAGGCCCCGCCCCCTCAGACCCCGCCCCCTCTACAAGCCCCGCCCCCTCAGGCCCCGCACCCTCTCCTAACCCCGCCCCCTCTCTTGGCCCCGCCCCCTCAGGCCCCGCCCCCTCCGTTGGCCCCTCCCCCTCCTCAGGCCACGCCCCCTCCGCTGGCCCCGCCCCCTCTGGCCCCGCCCCCTCCGCTGGCCCCGCCCCCTCTGGTCCCGCCCCCTCCGCTGGCCCCGCCCCCTCCGCTGGCCCCGCCCCCTCAGGCCCCGCCCCCTCTCGTGGCCCCGCCCCCCGCGGGTCGCGGCTCCGCCTCCACGGCGCGTTCGCGGGGGCGGGGCCGGGGGGGGCGGGGCCGGACCTGGCGCTGCTGCGGCTCCGCCCCTCCCCCCGCTGGGGGCCGAGGCTCCGCCCCCTCTGCGCCCCCTACCGGGACCACCCGGGACCCCCGAAAACCCGCCCGGGCACCTGCTGGGCGCTGGGAACAGGTGAGCGCACCCAAAACTCACCTGGGCACCCAAAATCCATCCAAAACTCACCTGGGCACCCCAAAATCCATCCAAAACTCACCTGGGCACCCCAAAATCCATCCAAAACTCACCTGGGCACCCAAAAAACTCACCTGGGCACCCCAAACACTCACCTGGGCACCTCAAAATCCATCCAAAACTCACCTGGGCACCCCAAAAATACACCCAGAACTCACCTGGACACCCAAAAATCCAACCAAAACTCACCTGGGCACCCCAAAATCCATCCAAAACTCACCTGGGCACCCGAAAATCCATCCAAAACTCACCTGGGCACCCAAAAATCCATCCAGAACTCACCTGGGCACCCCAAAATCCATCCAAAACTCACCTGGGCACCCCAAAATCCATCCAGAACTCACCTGGGCACCCCAAAAAACAACCTGGGCACCCAAAAACTCACCTGGGCACCCCAAAATCCATCCAAAACTCACCTGGGCACTCCAAAATCCATCCAAAACTCACCTGGGCACCCAAAAATCCACCCAGAACTCACCTGAGCACCCCAAAATCCATCCAGAACTCACCTGGGCACCCCAAAATCCAACCAAAACTCACCTGGGCACCCCAAAAATACACCCAGAACTCACCTGGGCACCCCAAAAATACACCCAGATCTCACCTGGGCACCCCAAAATCCATCCAAAACTCACCTGGGCACCCCAAACACTCACCTGGGCACCCAAAAACTGACCTGGGGACCCCAAAAATACACAAGGGAACCCAAAAACTCACCTGGGCACCCCAAACACTCACCTGGGCACCCAAAAATACCCCCAGAACTCACCTGGGCACCCCAAAAATACACCCAGAACTCACCTGGGCACCCCAAAATCCAACCAAAACTCACCTGGGCACCCCAAAATCCAACCAAAACTCACCTGGGCACCCCAAAAATCCATCCAAAACTCACCTGGGCACCCCAAAATCCATCCAAAACTCACCTGGGCACCCCAAAATCCATCCAAAAATCACCTGGGCACCCCAAACACTCACCTGGGCACCCCAAAAACCCGCCTGGGCACCCAAAAACTCACCCCAAAATCCACCCAAAAACTCACCTGGGCACCCCAAAATCCATCCAAAACTCACCTGGGCACCCCAAAAACCCACCTGGGCACCCAAAAACTGACCTGGGCACCCAAAAACTCACCTGGGCACCCAAAAACTCACCTGGGCACCCCAAAATCCATCCAAAACTCACCTGGGCAACCGAAAAACTCAGCTGGGCACCCCAAAAATGCACCTGGAACTCACCTGGGCCCATTTTGGGCCATTTTGGGCCATTTTGGGCCCATTTTGGCCCATTTTGGGCCCATTTTGGCTCATTTTGGCTCATTTTGGCCCATTTTGGCTCATTTTGGCCCATTTTGGGCCCATTTTGGCCCATTTTGGCTCATTTTGGCTCATTTTGGGCTCATTTTAGCCCATTTTGGGCCCATTCTGGCCCATTTTGGCTCATTTTGGCCCATTTTGGCCATTTTGGGCTCATTTTGGCCCATTTTGGCCATTTTGGCCCATTTTGGCCATTTTGGGCCCATTTTGGCCCATTTTGGGCTCATTTTGGCCCATTTTGGGCACACCTGGGGCTCCCCCCAGACCCCTCGGACCCCGCCTGGCTCCGCCCGGTGCAGGTGTGGCCCCGGCGCTGCCCCGGAAACGCCGAAAACGCCGAAAACGCCGAAAACGGCCCCGAAAACGGCCCCGAAAACGCCGAAAACGCCGAAAATGGAACCAGAAACGCCGAAAACGGCGGAAACGGCCCCAAAATCGGCGCCGGGAGCTTCTGCATCGACGGAGACGCCCCCGAGCAGGTGCCAGAGGGGATTTGGGGAGAATTCCGGGGATTTTGGGGAAATTTGGGAATTTGGGGGGGAAATCGGGGGAGATTTTGAGGAAAAATTGGGGGAAATTGGGGAAAAATTGGGGAAAAATTGGGGAAAATGGAGGAAATTGGAGGAAATTTTGAGGGGAATTTGGGGGAAAATTTGGGGGAATTTGGGGGAAAATTTGGGGAAAAATGGAGGAAATTAGAGGAAATTTTGAGATATTTGGGGATTTGGGGGAAAATTTGGGGGAAATTGGGGAAATTTTGGGAAAAATTGTGGAAATTGGAGGAAATTTGGAGGGGAATTTGGGGGAAAATTTGGGGAATTTGGGGGAGGTCTTGAGGAAAAATTAGGGAAAAATTGGGAAAGAATTGCAGAAATTGGAGGAAATTTTGAGGGGAATTTGGGGGAAAATTTGGAAATTTGGGGGATTTGGGGATTTGGGATTTTGGGGAAATATGGGAGGAATTTGGCAAAATTTTGGGGAAAATTGGGGGAATCCTGGGGAATTCACTTTTGGGGAAAACTGGGAGAATTTGGGGGAGTTTTGGGAAATATTTGGGGGAAATTTGGGATTTTGGGGGATTTGGGATTTTGGGTTATTTTGGGATATTTTTGGGGTTGATTTTGGGGCACTTTTGGGGCATTTTTGGGGAATTTTGGGGTCAATTTTGGGGCATTTCGGGATCATTTTTGGGATGGTTTTTGGGGCATTTTGGGACCATTTTTGGGGCAGTTTTTGGGGCATTCTGGGACCATTTTTGGGGCGATTTTTGGGGCATTTTGGGACCATTTTTGGGGCAGTTTTTGGGGCATTCTGGGACCATTTTTGGGACAGTTTTTGGGGTATTTTGGGACCATTTTTGGGACAGTTTTTGGGGCATTCTGGGACCATTTTTGGGACGGTTTTTGGGGCATTTTGAGACCATTTTTAGGGCATTTTGAGACCATTTTTGGGACGATTTTTGGGGCATTTCGGGACCATTTTTAGGGCGGATTTTGGTCTATTTTGGGTCCCCTGGGCTCAATTTTCGGGGAATTTTTTCGGGGTTTTTTAAATCCAACTCAACCCGTTTTTATTTTATTTTTGGGGACCCCCCCAGGCGGATTTCCTGGGGTCCCCCCTGGCCTGCGAGGAGCGGGGGCTGGGGCTGATTTTGGGGCAGTTTTGGGGAATTTCTGAGGAAATTTGGGGGCATTTCAGGGCCAGTTTTGGGGTTGATTTTTGGGTGGTTTTGGGGCATTTCGGGACCATTTTTGGGGCCGTTTTTGTGGCTTTTCGGGGCATTTCAGGGCCAGTTTTGGGGTTGATTTTGGGGTGGTTTTGGGGCACTTCAGGGCCATTTTTGGGGCCGTTTTTGGGGCATTTTGGGACCATTTTTGGGACGGTTTTTGGGTTATTTTGGGACCATTTTTGGGACCATTTTTGGGATGGTTTTTGGGGCATTTCGGGACGATTTCTGGGACAGTTTTTGGGGCATTTCAGGACCATTTTTGGGGCAGTTTTTGGGGAATTTTGGGGACCATTTTTGGGGCATTTTGAGACCATTATTGAGACGATTTTTGGGGCATTTTGGGACCATTTTTGGGACGGTTTTTGGGACGGTTTTTGGGTTATTTTGGGACCATTTTTGGGATGGTTTTTGTGGCATTTCGGGACCATTTTTGGGACAGTTTTTGGGGCATTTTGGGACCATTTTTGGGGCATTTTTTGGGGCATTTCAGAACTATTTTTGGGGCAGTTCTTGGTATATTTTGGGTTCCCTGGGCTCAATTTTTGGGCCGTTTTTTTTGGGTTTTTTTTTTAATCCAACTCAACCAGTTTTATTTATTTCTTAATTTTTATTTTTGGGGGACACCCCCCCCCACCCCAGGCGGATTTCCTGGGGTCCCCCCTGGCCTGCGAGGAGCGGGGGCTGGGGCTGATTTTGGGGCAGTTTTGGGGAATTTCTGAGGAAATTTGGGGGCACTTTTGGGGCATTCTGGGGTTGACTTTGGGGTGGTTTTGGGGCATTTTCAGCACCTTTTTTGGGACGGTTTTTGGGGCATTTTGGGACCATTTTTGGGGCCGTTTTTGGGGCATTTCAGGACCATTTTCGGGGTTGATTTTGGGTTTATTCTTGCACACTTTGGGGTCAGTTATGGGGTTGATTTTGGGATGGTTTTGGGGCATTTCTGGACCATTTTTGGGGCATTTTGGGACCATTTCTGGGACAGTTTTTGGGGCATTTCAGGACCATTTTTGGGGCAGTTTTTGGGGAATTTTGGGGACCATTTTTGGGGCATTTTGAGACCATTATTGGGACGATTTTTGAGGCATTTCGGGACCATTTTTGGGACGGTTTTTGGGACGGTTTTTGGGTTATTTTGGGACCATTTTTGGGATGGTTTTTGTGGCATTTCGGGACCATTTTTGGGACAGTTTTTGGGGCATTTCGGGACCATTTTTAGGGCGGATTTTGGTATATTTTGGGTTCCCTGGGCTCAATTTTTGGGCCGTTTTTTTTGGGTTTTTTTTTAATCCAACTCAACCAGTTTTATTTATTTCTTAATTTTTATTTTTGGGGGACACCCCCCCCCCCCCCAGGCGGATTTCCTGGGGTCCCCCCTGGCCTGCGAGGAGCGGGGGCTGTGGTTCCTGCTGGGCGTGGCCGCCCCCCCAGCCCCGGGGGTCCCCCCGAAATTCACGGCGCTGCCGCCCCACGAGCGCTGGATTTCGGGGGTCGCCCGCGAGGTTCTGTTCGCCGAGGTCCCCCCGGACCCCCGGCAGGAGGAGCTGGAGGAGCTGCAGGGGGACCCCGAGAGCGCCCCCGAGGGGCCGCGGCCGGAGCGCGACGACGACGACGAGCCCGAGTTCTGGGGGGGCTGGGGGCGCAGCGGCCATGCAGGGAGCCCCGAAAATTCGGGGAGCCCCGAAAATGTGGGGAGCCCCGAAAATTCGGGGACCTTCGAAAATTCGGGGAGCCCTGTGACGTCACCAAAACCCGAAAATTCGGGGAGTCCTGAAAATTCGGGGAGCTCCGAAAATTCGGGGAGCTCTGAAAATTTGGGGAGCCCCGAAAATTCGGGGAGCCCCGAAAATGTGGGGATCTCAGAAAATTCGGGGAGGCCCGTGATGTCACCAAAACCCGAAAATTTGGGGAGCCTCGAAAATTTGGGGACCTCCGAAAATTCAGGGAGCCCCGAAAATTCAGGGAGCCCGGAAAATTCGGGGAGCCCCGAAAATTCGGGGAGCTCCATGACATCATCAAAACCCGAAAATTTGGGGAGCCTCGAAAATTTGGGGACCTCCGAAAATTCGGGGAGCTCTGAAAATTCGGGGAGCCCCGAAAATTTGGGGAGCTCCGTGACGTCATCAAAACCCGAAAATTTGGGGAGTCCTGAAAATTTGGGGAGCCCCGTGACGTCACCAAAACCCAAAAATTCAGGGAGCCCAGAAAATTCGGGGAGCCCCGAAAATTTGGGGACCTCCGAAAATTCGGGGAGCCCCATGACGTCACCAAAACCCGAAAATTTGGGGAGCCCGGAAAATTCGGGGAGCCCCGAAAATTTGGGGAGCCCCATGACGTCACCAAAACCCGAAAATTCGGGGAGCCCCGAAAATTTGGGGACCCCCAGGACGTCACCGGACCCCCCAAATAATTTGGGGACCCCCCCCGAAAATTGGGGCGACCCCAAACCCCCCCGAGACCCCAAAATTCCCTGAAAGAAAATTTGGGGGTGAAAGGAAAGGGGGGGGAGGGGTCGGCCCCTCCCCCACCCCCGGATTTTGGGGGGTTTTGGGGATTTTTGGGGATTTTTGGGCAATAAAAGGTGGTGGAGATGCAGAGACCCCGACTCGGGTTTGGGTTTTATTTTGGGGGGGGGTCCCCCAAAAAAATTGGGGAAATTTTGGAAATTTGGGGCTTCACCTCCCCCCCTCCCCTAAAAAAAAAAAAGCTCAAATCGCCTCAAATTGCCCCAAATTTAATCCCGAAATCCAAAATTTTACGCGAAATCACTCCCAAAAAACCAAAATCCCCACTAAAAACCCAAAATCCTCCCAAAACCCCCCAAAATTTCCTAAAATATCCACAAAAACCCAAAAGCGCCTCCAAAAAACCCAAATCCACCCCAAAACGCCCAAAAAAGACTAAAATATCCCCAAAATAAGCCAAAACTCCCTAAAAATCCCAAATTCCCGAAAAAACCCTTAAGCCACCTGAAAAAAAATCCCAAAAAATCCCCGAAGTCCCAAAATTTCCCCGAATCCCCAAAATCCTCCCAAAAAACCCCGAAATTTCCCCAAATACCCAAAATCCTCCCAAAAACCCCAAAAATTTCCTCCAAACCCCAAAATCCTCCCCAAAAAATCCAAAAGTTCCCCAAATCCTCCCCAAAACCGGGAAAATTTCCCAAAATCCTCCCAAAAAAACCCAAAATTCCCTGAACCCCCAAAATCCTCCCCAAAACCCCCAAAAAAATCACTTAATCCCCAAAATCCTCCCAAAAACCCCAAAATTTCCCCAAACCCCAAAATCCTCCCCAAAAAATCCAAAATTTCCCAAAATCCTCCCAAAAAACCCCGAAATTCCCTGAAACCCCAAAATCCTCCCAAAACCCCCCAAAATTTCCAAAAATCCCCAAAATCCTCCCAAAAAAAACCCAAAATTCCCACAAAACCCCAAAATCCTCCCAAAAATCCCCCAAAAACCCCCAAAATCCTCCCAAAAACCCCCAAAATCCTCCCAAAAAACCCCAAAATCCCCCAAAATTCCCCCCGCCCCTCCCCCCCTTTGTGGCTCCCCGGCCGCGCTTTGGCCACGCCCCCTTTCCCCCATCCCCCCTTTCAGCCAATCAGCGCCTTCCCCGCCTCCGGGCTCAGCCAATCAGCGCGGGGCCCTCCCCGGAAGCCCCGCCCCCCTCCGCCCCTCCCCCACCGCGGCCGCGGCGCCGCCGCCGCTCCAGGTAAGGAATTTTGGGGGATTTTGGGGGATTTTGGGCTTTTTTTGGGATTTTTGGGGCATTTGGGGGATTTTTGGGGATTTTGGCGGATTTTGGGGATTTTTGGGGATTTTTTTTGGCATTTGGGGGCCCCTCCCCCACCCCCCGAAATCATCCGGCCCCTCCCCCACTCCTCCCCCCGAAAAAAATCCCGGGAAAAAAAACAATAAAAAGGCTCAAAAATCCGAAATTTTAAAAAAATAATAATAAAACAAAAGGCCGGAAAACCCCCCAAAAAAATCTCCCAACCTCCCCCCAAAAAAAGTCAAAAAAGGAAAAAAAAACACCCAAAAAACTAAAAAAAAGACAACCAAAAAACCCTCCAAAAAAGCCAAAAATGTGAAAAAGAAAACCCAAAAAAACCCGAAAAAAACCAAACAAAAATAAACCCAAAAAACCCAACAAAAGCCCCCCAAAAAAACAAAAAAAAAACACCAAAAAAAAGCGAGAAAAAAATCCAAAAAACAGGAATTTCCCGCCCCTTCCCCACCCCAAAAAAAATCCAAGCCAAAAATGCAAAAAAACAAAACAAAACAAACCCAAAAACAACAAAAAACCCCAAAAAATCACCCCAAAAACCGAAAAAGAGCCCAAAAGAACCCAAATAAAACCTCCTGTAAAACCCAAAAAAAAACTCCACCAAAAACCCCAAAAATACCAAAAAAAATCCCCCAAAAAACCCAAACACAAAAATCCCAAAACCAAAAAAACCCACCCAAAAAACCCCAAACATAAAAAATCCCCAAATATCCCAAAAATACAAAAAAACCCGAAAAAAAACCCCAAAGAAGCCCAAAAATACCCCAAACGCAAAAAAACCCCAAAACCCCCGAAACCCCCAAAAAACCAACAAAAATACAAAAAAACACCCCAAAAAACCCCAAACATAAAAAATCCCTAAATACCCCAAAAATACAAAAAAAAAAAAACCCAAAAAACCTCCAAAGAAATCCAAAAATGCCTCAAACCCAAAAAAACCCAAACCCCAAAAAATCCCCAAAATCCCCCCCAAAAAACCCACCAAAAAAACCCCAAAAAACGACCAAAAATCCCCCAAATATTTAAAAAAACCTCACGGGATTTCCTGCCCCTCCCCCACCCTGGGAATTCCCAAATTTCCCCCCAAAACATTATTTGGGGTCCCCCAACCTCAAAAAAAACCCCAAAAAACCCCAAAAATTGGGAATTTCCCTCCCCCAAAATCGTTCTGGCCCCTCGTCCACCCCTCTAAAAAAATAAAAAAAAATCCAAAACAAAAAAACCCAAAATATTAAAAAAAAAAAACCTGAAAAAAATCTTTAAAAAAACCGAAAATGGGAATTTCCCAACCCTCCCCCACATCCACCCAAAAAGAAAATCCTGGGGAAAAAAAAGCCAAAAAAAACCCCAACAAAAAAAAGCCAAAAATGCAAAAAAAACCCCAAAACAAAAACCCCCAAAATATTTTTTCAAACTCAAAAAAAACCAAAAAAAAAAACCCTTGGGAAAAATTCTTTAAAAAACCCAAAAATGGGAATTTCCCACCACTCCGCCACATCCACCCCCAAAAAAAAAAAATCCCGGGGGAAAAAAAACAACCAAAAAACCCCAAAAAAACAAAACAAAAAAACAAAAAAAAATTTAAAAAAAAAATTAAAAAACAAACAAACAAACAAACAAACAAAAAAGAAAAAAGAAAAAGAAAAAAAGCTCAAAAATGGGAATTTCCCGCCCGTCCCCCATCCCAAATTTTCTAATTTTTTTGGATTCCCAAATTTTCCCTCCAAAAATAATCCGGGGGCCCCTCCCGCGTCACAAAAACCCCCCAAAAAAATTCCCGGGAAAAAAAAGCCCAAAAAAGCAAAAAAAAAAAAAAAAAAAAAAAAAATTAAAAAAAAAACCAAAAAACCCCAAAAAAATTTAAAAAAAACGAAATCATAAAAAAAACCCCAAAAACCCCAAATTTTCCCCCTCCCCCCCCCCCAGGCACTTCCCATGATGCACCTGGAGGCGCCGGCCACGCCCTGAGCGCACCTGGAGGCGGAGCCATGCCCACTGACGTCACTTCCGCCTCAAGCCCCGCCCACCGCGCACCTGGTGACGTCACTTCCGCCTCAAGCCCCGCCCACCGCGCACCTGGTGACGTCATTTCCGCCCCAGGCCCCGCCCACCGCTCACCTGGTGACGTCATTTCCGCCCCTGGCCCCGCCCACCGCTCACCTGGTGACGTCATTTCCGCCCCTGGCCCCGCCCACCGCTCACCTGGCGGCTCCCAGGCCTCACCTGGCGCTGGCCCCGCCCACTCAAACTCAGGTGAGCGCCCCCGCTCAGGTGAGGCCACGCCCCCAGGTGAGGCCCCGCCCCCAGGTGAGGCTCCACCCCCAGGTGAGGTCCCCCACTCAGGTGAGCGCTCAGGTGAGGCCCCGCCCCCAGGTGAGCGCTCAGGTGAGCGCTCAGGTGAGGTCCCACCCCCAGGTGAGGCTCTGCCCCCAGGTGAGGCCCCGCCCCCAGGTGAGGTCCCACCCTCAGGTGAGCGCCCAGGTGAGTGCCTGACCCCAGGTGAGGCCCCGCCCCCAGGTGAGCACCCAGGTGAGGCTCCGCCCCCAGGTGAGTGCTCAGGTGAGTGCCTGACCCCAGATGAGGTCCCACCCCCAGGTGAGGCCCCGCCCCCAGGTGAGGCCCCGCCCCCAGGTGAGCGCCCAGGTGAGGCCCCACCCATAGGTGAGGTCCCACCCTCAGGTGAGCGCCCAGGTGAGGCCCCGCCCCCAGGTGGGGCTCTGCCCCCAGGTGAGTTCCCACCCTCAGGTGAGCGCCCAGGTGAGGCCCCGCCCCCCGGGCAGCGCCCGCTCACCTGCCCGCAGTGCCCCAAGGCCTTCGCCCAGGCCGGCGCCTTCCGGAAGCACCTGCGGGGCCACGCCGGGCTCCGCCCCCACAGGTGCGGCTCCTGCCCCAAGGCCTACGCCGAGCGCAAGGACCTGCGCAACCACCTGAGGGCGCACACAGGTGAGGGGGGGACACACCTGGGCACACCTGGGACACACCTGGGGCACCCAAAATACACCTGGGACACACCTGGGACACCCAAAATACACCTGGGACACACCTGGGGCACCCAAAATACACCTGGGACACACCTGGGACACACCTGGGACACCCAAAATACACCTGGGACACACCTGAGGCACACCTGGGCACACCTGGGCACTGCGCAACCACCTGAGGGCGCACACAGGTGAGGGGGGGACACACCTGGACACACCTGGGGCACCCAAAATACACCTGGGACACACCTGGGACACCCAAAATACACCTGGGACACACCTGGGACACACCTGGGACACACCTGGGGCACCCAAAATACACCTGGGACACACCTGGGGCACCCAAAATACACCTGGGACACACCTGGGACACACCTGGGACACACCTGGGACACACCTGGGGCACCCAAAATACACCTGGGACACACCTGGGGCACCCAAAATACACCTGGGCACACCTGGGGCACCCAAAATACACCTGGGACACACCTGGGACACACCTGGGACACACCTGGGGCACCCAAAATACACCTGGGACACACCTGAGACACACCTGGGGCACACCTGGGGCAGACCTGAGGCACACTGGGACACAGCTGAGGCACTCCTGGGATTGGGAACACACCTGGGAACACACCTGGGGCATGGGGACACACCTGAGACACACCTGGGCACACCTGGGACACACCTGAGGCACACTGGGACACACCTGGGACACACCTGGGGACAACTGAGGCACACCTGGGGCACCCTGAGACACACCTGGGACTGGGAACACACCTGAGACACACCTGGGACACACCTGGGGTTACCTGGGACACACCTGGGACACACCTGGGGTACCTGGGACACATCTGGGACACACCTGGGAACACACCTGGGACTGGGAACACACCTGAGACACACCTGGGACACACCTGGGGTACCTGGGACACACCTGGGCACATCTGGGACACACCTGAGGCACACCTGGGACTGGGAACACACCTGAGACACACCTGGGACACACCTGGGGGTACCCGGGACACACCTGGGCACACCTGGGACACACCTGGGGGTACCTGGGACACACCTGGGCCACACCTGGGACAGGGAACACACCTGAGACACACCTGGGACACACCTGGGGTTACCTGGGACACACCTGGGCCACACCTGGGACACACCTGGGGTACCTGGGACACACCTGGGCACACCTGGGACACACCTGAAGCATAACAGGACACACCTGGGCTCACTTGAGACACACCCCGCCCCCCCCTTACCCCGCCAGGTGAGCGCCCCTACCTGTGCGCCGAGTGCGGCAAGAGCTTCGGGCGCTCGTCGTCGCTGTCGTGCCACCAGCGCATCCACGCGGCGGCCAAGCCCTTCCCGTGCCGCCTGTGCGGCAAGGCCTTCACGCAGCTCTCCAGCTTCCAGAGCCACCAGCGCGTGCACACCGGCGAGCGGCCCTACCTGTGCCCGCAGTGCGGCCGCACCTTCGCCGACCCCTCCAGCTTCCGCCGGCACCAGCGCGCCCACCAGGGCCTGAAGCCGCACGGCTGCGCCGACTGCGGCAAGGCCTTCCGGCAGCCGGCCGACCTGGCGCTGCACCGCCGCACGCACACCGGCGAGCGGCCCTGGCGCTGCGGCGACTGCGGCAAGGCCTTCGCCGCCTCCTGGGACCTGAAGCGGCACCGGCTGACGCACTCGGGCGAGCGGCCCTGGCGCTGCGGCGAGTGCGGCAAGGCGTTCGGCGAGCGGGCGGCGCTGGGCAAGCACCGGCGGACGCACTCGGGCGAGAGGCCGTTCGCCTGCGGGCGCTGCGGGAAGGGCTTCGGCGGCGCCTCGGCGCTGCGCAAGCACGAGAGGACGCACGGCAGGGAGGAGGGGGCGGCGGGGGGAAATGTGGCCGCCGCTGGGGGGAGCGGTAATATGGCCGCCGGCGGGGGGGGCGGTGCGGGTGACGGCAAAATGGCGGCCGGCGGGGGGGGTAATATGGCGGAGGTCAAAATGGCGGCTCTTGGGGGGAGCAATATGGCTGATGTCAAAATGGCCGCCCTTGTGGGGAGCAATATGGCTGACACCAAAATGGCCGCCATTGGGGGGAGCAACATGATGGACATCAAAATGGCCGCCATTGGGGGGAGCAATATGGCTGACTCCAAAATGGCCGCCGTTGGGGGGAGCAATATGGTGGACGTCAAAATGGCCGCCGTTGGGGGGAGCAACATGATGGACATCAAAATGGCCGCCATTGGGGGGAGCAATATGGCTGACACCAAAATGGCCGCCGTTGGGGGGAGCAATATGGTGGACGTCAAAATGGCCGCCGTTGGGGGGGGCAATATGGTGGATGTCAAAATGGCGACTGTTGGGGGGGGCAATATGGTGGACGTCAAAATGGTGGCTCTTGGGGGAAGCAACATGGCGGATGTCAAAATGGCGGCTGTTGGGGGGAGCAACATGGTGGATGTCAAAATGGCCGCCATTGGGGGGAGCAATATGGCAGACATCAAAATGGCCACCGTTGGAAGGGGAAATATGGTGGACATCAAAATGGCGGCTCCTGGGGGAAGCAACATGGCAGATGTCAAAATGGCCGCCATTGGAAGGGGCAATATGGCTGATGTCAAAATGGCGGCTCTTGGGGGGAGCAATATGGTGGATGTCAAAATGGCCGCCACTGGAGGAAGCAATATGGCTGCCGTTGGAGGAAGCAATATGGCTGCCATTGCGGGACACAATATGGCCGACACCAATATGGCTGTTGCTGAGGGGAGCAATATGGCTGCCGTCGGGACAAACAATATGGCGGTCGTTGGGGGAAAGAATATGGCTGCCGTCAACATGGCCGCCGTTGTGGGGAGCAATATGGCCGACACCAATATTGCCGCCATGTTGGGAGCCAAAATGGCCGACACCAATATGGCCGGCGTTAGGAGAAACAATATGGCGGATGTCAATATGGCCGCCATGTTGGAAGCCAAAATGGCCGACACCAATATGGCCGGCGTTAGGAGAAACAATATGGCGGATGTCAATATGGCCGCCGTTGGAGGAAACAACATGGCCGCCATGTTGGGAACCAACATGGCCGAAGCCAAGATGGCGGCGAGGCCCCGCCCCTTCCCCTGCCCCGTCTGTGGGCGGGGCTTCGCCTCGGGGGCGGGGCTGAGGCGGCACCAGCGACGTCACGGCCCCGCCCCCTCGGGCTCGGGCTAAGCCCCGCCCCCGGGTGGGCGTGGCTTGGGGAGGGGCGGGGCCGGGCTTGGCCACGCCCCCCGCGCGCGTCAATAAACGCTGAGTCAGCAACGGCGGCTGCGGCTGATTGGGGGAGGGGGCGGGCCCCAAAAACCCCCGAAATCGGCCCAAAAAATGTCCCGGAAACGTTCCTGAAATGTCCCAAAAATGTTCCCGAAATGTCCCAAAAATTCCCCAAAAATGTTCCCAAAAAGTCCCCAAAAATGTCCTGGAAACGTTCCTGAAATGTCCCAAAAATGTCCTGGAAATGTTCCCGAAATGTCCCAAAAATATCCCGGAAATGTTCCCGAAATGTCGCGGAAACGTTCCTGAAATGTCCCAAAAATGTCCTGGAAATGTTCCTGAAATGTCCCCAGAAATGTCCCGGAAATGTTCCCGAAATCGGCCCAAAAAATGTCCCCGAAATGTCCCAAAAATGTCCTGGAAATGTTCCCGAAATGTCGCAGAAATGTTCCCGAAATGTCCCAAAAATGTCCCGGAAATGTTCCTGAAATGTCCCCAAAATTCCCCAAAAATGTCCTGGAAACGTTCCTGAAATGTCCCAAAAATGTTCCTGAAATGTCCCAAAAATTCCCCAAAAATGTTCCCAAAAAGTCCCCAAAAATGTCCTGGAAATGTTCCCGAAATCGGCCCAAAAAATGTCCCGGAAACGTTCCTGAAATGTCCCAAAAATGTCCCGGAAATGTTCCCGAAATGTCCCGGAAATGTTCCTGAAATGTCCCAAAAATGTCCTGGAAATGTTCCTGAAATGTCCCCAAAAATATCCCGGAAATGTTCCCGAAATGTCGCGGAAACGTTCCTGAAATGTCCCAAAAATGTCCCGGAAATGTTCCCAAAATGTCCCGGAAATGTTCCCAAAGTGTCCCAGAAATGTTCCTGAAATGTTCCCAAAATTCCCCAAAAATGTCTCGGAAATGTTCCCAAAATGTTCCCAAAATTCCCCCAAAAATGTCCTGGAAATGTTCCCAAAATGTCCCCGAAATTTCCCCAAAATGTCCCAGAAATGTTCCCAAAATTCCCCAAAAATGTCCCGGAAATGTTCCCGAAATGTCCCCAAAATTCCCCAAAAATGTCCCGGAAATGTTCCCGAAATGACCCGGAAATGTTCCTGAAATGTCCCAAAAATTCCCCAAAAATTAAAAAAGAAAGTTCCCCAAAAATGTTCCTGAAATGTCCCAAAATTTCCCCAAATTCCCCCAAAATTAACCAAAAAAAGTTCCCCTAACATCACCAAAAATCCCCAAAATGTCCCAAAAATTCCCCAAAATTGCCTTGAAAATGTCTCGGAAATGTTCCCAGAAATGTTCCCGAAATGTCCCAAAAATGTCCCAGAAATGGTCCCGAAAGTCCCAAAAATGTTCCCGAAATTTCCCCAAAATTCCCAAAAAAAAAGTTCCCAAAACGGCCCCAAAAGTCTCCAAAATGTGCCAAAATCCCCCAAAATTAAAGAAAAAAGTTCCCCAAACAGCCCCAAAACCCCTCAAAATGTCCCCAAAATGGTCCCTAAAATTGCCCAAAAAATGTCCCTGAAAATCTCCAAAATGGTCCCAAAAAAACCCCAAAATTCCCGCAAAAAATCCCAAAAAACCCCAAAGTGTCCAAAAACCCCAAAATCCCCCATGGGACCGCCCCAAAATCCCAATTTTCTTCCCAAATCTCCTAAATAATCCCCTGGAATCCCCAAAAATCCCCCAAAATCTCCCCAAATCCTAAATTTCCCCAAATCCCTCCAAATTCTGCCAAAATCCCCCAAATCTCCCCAAAACGCCCCAAAATCCCCAATTTTCTCCCCAAATCTCCCTAAACCCTTCAAAATCCCCCCAAATCTCCCCAAAATCCCCCAAAATCCTCCAATTTCTCCAATTTTCTCCCCAAATCCCCCAAATCTCCCCAAATTCCCCCCAAATCCTCCTAAATTCTGCCAAAATCCCACAAAATCCTCCAATTTCTCCAATTTTCTCCCCAGATCCCCCCAAATCAACTTAAACCCTTCAAAATCCCCCAAAATCCCCCAAATCCTCCAAAATCCTCCTAAATCCCCCAAATTCCCTCCAAATCCTGTCAAAATCCCCCAAAATCCTCCTAAATCCCCCAAAATCCCTCCAAATTCTGCCAAAATCACCAAAATCTCCCCAAAATCCCCCAAAATCCCCCAAATCTCCCCAAAATCCCCCAAATCTCCCCAAAATCCCCCAAAATCCCCCAAAATCCCCCCAAATTCAGCCAAAATCCCTCAAAATCTCCCGAAACGCCCCAAAATCCCCAATTTTCCCCCAAACCCCTCCCCCCTTCAATCCCCGCCCCCTTTTCCGCATCCCCCTTTGGCGCAGCCCCTCCCCCACCCCCCGAATCCCCAAACCCCGCCCCTCCCCCAAATTCCCAAATCCCGCCCCTCCCCCACCCCCAAACCCCGCCCCAAATTCCCAAACCCCTCCCCCTCCCCCCCCAAATTCCCAAACCCCGCCCCGCCCCCACCCCCAAAATCCCCTCCCCCACCCCCCAAACCCCGCCCCTCCCCCAAATTCCCAAACCCCGCCCCTCCCCCAAATTCCCAAACATTGCCCCTCCCCCAATCCCCAAATCCCGCCCCTCCCCCCAAACCCCTCCCCCCAATCCCGCCCCTCCCCCAAATTCCCAAACCCCTCCCCCCAATCCCGCCCCTCCCCCAAATTCCCAAACCCCTCCCCCCAA
This sequence comes from Lonchura striata, assembly GCF_046129695.1. Lineage (NCBI taxonomy): Eukaryota > Metazoa > Chordata > Aves > Passeriformes > Estrildidae > Lonchura > Lonchura striata. Next base: position 133,931 of record NC_134637.1, on the reverse strand, counting down.
ACCCCTCCCCCAATCCCGCCCCTCCCCCACCCGCCCCTCCCCGAAATTCCCAAGCCCCTCCCCCCAAATCCCTCCCCCCCAATCCCGCCCCTCCCCCAAATTCCCAAACCCCGCCCCCCATCCCGCCCCTCCCCCAATCCCCAAACCCCGCCCCTCCCCCAAACCCCTCCCCCACCCGCCCCTCCCCCCTCCGCAGCCGCAGCCGCCGCCGCAGCCCCGGGACGGCCCCGCGCCCCTCCCCCACCCCCCCCAAAACCCCCCAAAAAAACCCCAAAATCACATCCGGGGGGTCCCCCCGCCCCTCCCCCGCCCTCCCCACCCCCCCAAAAACCCGCCGGGGGTCCCGAGCCGCCCCTCCCCCACCCCCCGCGCCGCCCCTCCCCCCCCTTCTCCCCCCGCCCCTCCCCCACCATGAAGGACCGGACCCAGGAGCTGCGCAGCGTGAGCGGGGGAGGGGCGAGGGGTTTGGGGGGGTTTGGGGGGATTTGGGGGGAATTTGGGGGGGTTTGGGAAAATTTGGGGGGATTTGGGGCATTTCCGGGTGGATTTGGGGGATTCGGGGGGATTTGGGAAAATTCGGGGGGATTCGGGGGGATTTTGGGGGGATTCTGGAAAATTTGGGGGGTTTGGGGGGATTTGGGGATTTTTGAGGGGGGTTTGGGGCAGGTCCGGGTGGATTTGGGGGGATTCGGGGGAATTTGGGAAAATTTGGGGGGATTTGGGGATTTTTGAGGGGGGTTTGGGGCAGGTCTGGGGGATTTTTGGGGGATTCGGGGGAATTTGGGAAAATTTGGGGGGATTTGGGGATTTTTGAGAGGGGGTTGGGGCAGGTCCGGGTGGATTTGGGGGGATTTGGGAAAATTTGGGGGGATTCGGGAAAATTTGGGCATTTTTGAGGGGGGTTTGGGGCAGTTCCGGGTGGATTTGGGGGGAATTTGGGAAAATTTGGGGGGATTTGGGGGGATTTGGGCATTTTTGAGGGGGGCTCGGGGCAGTTCCGGGTGAATTTGGGGGGATTTGGGAAAATTTGGGGGAATTTGGGGGGATTTGGGGATTTTTGAGGGGGGTTTGGGGCAGGTCTGGGGGATTTTGAGGGATTCGGGGGGATTTGGGAAAATTTGGGGGGGATTTGGGAATTTTTTGGGGGGGTTAGGGGGGTTTGGGGCAGTTCCGGGAGGATTTGGGGGGATTTTGGGGGGATTTGGGAAAATTTGAGGGGGGTTTGGGGATTTTTGAGGGGGGTTTGGGGCAGTTCCGGGTGAATTTGGGGGGATTCGGGAAAATTTGGGGGGTTTGGGGGGGATTTGGGGATTTTTGAGGGGGGTTTGGGGCAGTTCCGGGTGGATTTGGGGGGATTTGGGAAAATTTGGGGGGATTCGGGGGGATTTTGGGGGGATTCTGGAAAATTTGGGGGGTTTGGGGGGGATTTGGGGATTTTTGAGGGGGGTTTGGGGCAGTTCCGGGTGGATTTGGGGGGGATTTGGGAAAATTTGGGGGATTTTGGGGGGATTTGGGAAAATCTGGGGGAGATTTGGGGGGATTTGAGGGGGGCTCGGGGCAGTTCCGGGTGGATTTGGGGGGATTTGGGAAAATTCGGGGGGATTTTGGGGGGATTCTGGAAAATTTGGGGGGTTTGGGGGGGATTTGGGGATTTTTGAGGGGGGTTTGGGGCAGGTCCGGGGAGATTTGGGGGGATTTGGGAAAATTTGGGGGATTTTGGGGGGATTTGGGAAAATCTGGGGGAGATTTGGGGGGATTTGAGGGGGGCTCGGGGCAGGTCCGGGGGGATTTGGGGGGATTTGGGAAAATTTGGGGGGATTTGGGAAAATTTGGGGGGATTTGGGGGAGATTCTGGGGGATCTGAGGAAAATTTGGGGGATTTGGGAATTTTTGAGGGGGGTTTGGGGCAGTTCCGGGTGGATTTGGGGGAGATTTGGGAAAATTTGGGGGATTTTGGGGCATTCGGGGGGGATTCGGGGAGATTTGGGAATATTTGGGGGATTCGGGAAAAATTGGGGGGGATTTGGGAAAATTTGGGGGGATTCGGGGGAATTCGTGGGGATTTGGGAAAATTTGGGGGATTTGGGGATTTTTGAGGGGGGCTTGGGGCAGGTCCGGGTGAATTTGGGGGGAATTTGGGAAAATTTGGGGGATTTGGGGGGATTTGGGGATTTTTGAGGGGGGCTCGGGGCAGTTCCGGGTGAATTTGGGGGGATTTGGGAAAATTTGGGGGGATTTGGGGGGGATTTGGGGATTTTTGAGGGGGGCTCGGGGCAGTTCCGGGTGAATTTGGGGGGATTTGGGAAAATTTGGGGGGATTTGGGGGGATTTGGGGATTTTTGAGGGGGGTTTGGGGCAGGTATGGGGGATTTTGAGGGATTCGGGGGGATTTGGGAAAATTTGGGGGGGATTTGGGAATTTTTTTCGGGGGGTTAGGGGGGTTTGGGGCAGTTCTGGGAGGATTTGGGGGGATTTTGGGGGGATTTGGGAAAATTTGAGGGGGGTTTGGGGATTTTTGAGGGGGGTTTGGGGCAGTTCCGGGTGAATTTGGGGGGATTCGGGAAAATTTGGGGGGTTTGGGGGGATTTGGGGATTTTTGAGGAGGGGTTGGGGCAGGTCCGGGGGGATTTGGGGGGATTTGGGAAAATTTGGGGGGATTCGGGAAAATTTGGGCATTTTTGAGGGGGGTTTGGGGCAGTTGCGGGTGAATTTGGGGGGATTCGGGAAAATTTGGGCATTTTTGAGGGGGGTTTGGGGCAGTTGCGGGTGAATTTGGGGGGATTTGGGAAAATTTAGGGGGATTTGGGGGGATTTGGGCATTTTTGAGGGGGGCTCGGGGCAGTTCCGGGTGAATTTGGGGGGATTTGGGAAAATTTGGGGGAATTTGGGGGGATTTGGGGATTTTTGAGGGGGGTTTGGGGCAGGTCTGGGGGATTTTGAGGGATTCGGGGGGATTTGGGAAAATTTGGGGGATTTGGGAATTTTTGATGGGGGTTTGGGGCAGTTCCGGGTGAATTTGGGGGGATTTGGGAATATTTTGGAAAATTTGGGGGGATTTGGGAAAATTTGGGGGGATTCGGGGGAGATTCTGGGGGATCTGAGGAAAATTTGGGGGATTTGGGAAAATTTGTGGGGGATTTGGGAATTTTTGAGGGGGGTTTAGGGGGGTTTGGGGCAGTTCCGTGTGGATTTTTAGGGGATTTAGGAAAATCTGGGGGATTTTGGGGCATTCGGGGGGGATTCGGGGAGATTTGGGAATATTTGGGGGATTCGGGAAAAATTGGGGGGGATTTGGGAAAATTTGGGGGGATTCGGGGGAATTCGGGGGGATTTGGGAAAATTTGGGGGATTTGGGGATTTTTGAGGGGGGTTTGGGGCAGTTCCAGGTGAATTTGGGGGGATTTGGGAATATTTTGGAAAATTTGGGGGGATTTGGGAAAATTTGGGGGGATTCGGGGGAGATTCTGGGGGATCTGAGGAAAATTTGGGGGATTTGGGAAAATTTGTGGGGGATTTGGGAATTTTTGAGGGGGTTTAGGGGGGTTTGGGGCAGTTCCGTGTGGATTTGGGGGGATTTAGGAAAATTTGGGGGATTTTGGGGCATTCGGGGGGGATTCGGGGAGATTTGGGAATATTTGGGGGATTCGGGAAAAATTGGGGGGGATTTGGGAAAATTTGGGGGGATTCGGGGGAGATTTGGGGGGATTTGGGAAAATTTGGGGGATTTGGGGATTTTTGAGGGGGGTTTGGGGCAGGTCCGGGTGAATTTGGGGGAAATTTGGGGGAGATTCGGGGGGATTTGGGAATATTGGGGGGATTTGGGAAAATTTGGGGGATTTTGGGGGGTTTGGGGTGGATTTTGGGGGGGGGGGTGTTTGAAGGATTTTTGGGGGGAATTTTGGGGGGTTTGGGGAGATTTGGGGATTTTGGGATGAATTTTGGGGAGGTTTTGGGGGGGATTTTGGGGGAATTTTGAGGTTTTTTTGGGGCGATTTGGGGGGATTTTGGGGGAGCTCTGGAGCCTGGGAGTCACTGGGAGTTACTGGGACAAACTGGGACAAACTGGGATGAACTGGGAGGAACTGGGATGAACTGGGAGGAACTGGGATGAACTGGGAGGAGCTGGGATGAACTGGGAGGAACTGGGAGGGACTGGGAGGAACTGGGAGGGACTGGGAGGGAACTGGTCCATACTGGGATGGAACTGGGATGAACTGGAACAAACTGGGACAAACTGGGAACAAAAACTGGGATAAACTGGGAGGAACCAGGAGGAACTGGGAACAAACCGGAAACAAACTGGGACAAACTGGGATGAACTGGGAGGAACTGGAACAAACTGGGAGGGAACTAGGATGAACTGGAACAAACTGGGACAAACTGGGAACAAACTGGGATAAACTGGGAGGGACTGGGATAAAGTGGGAGGAACTGGGACAAACTGGGACAAACTGGGAACAAACCGGGAACAAACTGGGACAAACTGGGAGGAACTGGGAACAAACTGGGATGAACTGGGAGGGACTGGGAAGGAACTGGTCCATACTGGGAGGGAACTGGGATGAACTGGGACGAACTGGGAACAAACCGTGATGAACTGGGACAAACTGGGATGAACTGGAACAAACTGGGACCAACTGGGAGGGACTGGGATAAAGTGGGAGGAACTGGGACAAACTGGGAGGAACTGGGAACAAACCGTGATGAACTGGGACAAACTGGGACGAACTGGTTTGGTTTGGGATGGGGTTGGGGGCGTGGCTTGCCTGGGTGTGGTTTGGGGGCGTGGCTCGGTGGTGGGCGGGGTCTCGGCCAGGCCACGCCCCCCGGGCACTGACAGCGCCCCCCGCAGGCCAAGGACAGCGACGATGAGGAGGAGGTGGTGACGGTGGACAGGGACCACTTCATGGACGAGTTCTTCGAGCAGGTGGGACCCCAAAAACGGGGCCGGGACCCCCGAAAACGGGGTCGGGAGCACCAAAAATGGGTTCGGGGCGGCCGAAAACACCCAGGGAGCCCGAAAAATCCAAAAAACGGGATCAGAAAGCCCAAAAATGGGATCAGAAAGCCAAAAAATGGGATCAGAAACCCCAAAAACCGGATCAGAAACCCCAAAAATGGGTTTGGGGCACCCAAAAACCCCCAGGGAGCCCAAAAATCCAAAAAAATGGGATCGGAAACCCCAAAAATGGGATCAGAAACCCCAAAAACCAGATCAGAAACCCCAAAAATGGGTTTGGAGCACCCAAAAACACCCAAGGAGCCCAAAAAATCAAAAAAATGGGATTGGAAACCCCAAAAACGGGATCAGAAACCCCAAAAATGGGATCAGAAACTCCAAAAATGGGTTTGGGGCACCCGAAAACCCCCAAGGAGCCCAAAAAATCAAAAAAATGGGATCAGAAACCCCAAAAACGGGATCAGAAACCCCAAAAATGGGATCAGAAAGCCCAAAAATGGGATCAGAAACCCCAAAAACGGGATCAGAAACCCCAAAAATGGGTTTGGGGCACCCGAAAACCCCCAGGGAGCCCAAAAAATCCACAAAAATGGGATCAGAAACCCCAAAAATGGGACCGAGACCGCAAAAATGGGACCGAGACCCCCAAAATCCCTGAAAATCCCCAAAATCCCCCCATAATTCCCCAAAATACCCCAAAATCACCCCAAAATCCCTGAAAATCCCCAAAATTTAACAAAATCCCCTCAAAATTCCCAAAAATCCCCCGAAAATCCCTGAAAATCACCCAAATCCCCAAAATCCCCCCAAAATCCCTCAAAAATCCCCAAAATCCTCTAAAATCCCCTCAAATCCCAGAAAATCCCCAAAATCCCCCCCATAATTCCCCAAAATACCCCAAAAATCCCCTCAAAATACCCCAGAATCCCTGAAAATCCCTCAAATTCCCAAAATCCCCAAAAATACCCTCAAAATAACCCCAAAATCCCTGAAAATCCCCAAAATCCTTCCAAAATCCTTGAAAATCCCCCAAATCCCCCCAAAATCCCTGAAAATTGCCCAAATCCCCAAAATCCTCCCAAAAATCCCCCCAAATCCCTCAAAAATCCCCAAAATCCTCCAAAACCCCCAATAATTTCCAAAACCCCCCCCAAAAATCCCCCAAATCCACCCCAAAATCCCCCAAAATTCCCCCAAATCCCCCAAAATTCCCCAAAATCCGCAAAATACCCCAAAACCCCCCGAAATGCCCCAAAATCCCCCAAAATCACCCAAAATCCCCCATCGTTTCCTAAAACCCCCCAAAAAACACTTCACGATCTTCCATAATTTCCAAAAATCTCCTTAAAATCCCCCGTAATTTCCCAAAATCCACCCAAAATCCACCCAAAATTCCCCAAAATTCTCCCAAAATCCCCAAAATTCCCAAAATTCCCCAAAATGCCCCAAAATGCCCCAAAATTCCGGGCAGGTGGAGGAGATCCGGGGCTGCATTGAGAAACTCTCGGAGGACGTGGAGCAGGTGAAGAAGCAGCACAGCGCGATCCTGGCGGCCCCCAACCCCGACGAGAGTAATTAACCAATTAATTAATTAATGAGATCATTAATGAGATCATTCACAAGGTCATTAATGCGGCCATCGGGTCATTAACGGGGTCGTTAACGAGGTAATTGGGTCGTTAATCAGCAGCAGCACAGCGCGATCCTGGCGGCCCCCAACCCCGACGAGAGTAATTAACCAATTAATTAATTAATGAGATCACTAACGAGATCATTAACGGGTCATTAAGGCAGCCATCGGGTCATTAACGGGGTTGTTAACGAGGTAATTGGGTCGTTAATCAGCAGCAGCACAGCGCGATCCTGGCGGCCCCCAACCCCGACGAGAGTAATTAACCAATTAATTAATTAATGAGATCACTAACGAGATCATTCACAAGGTCATTAATGCGGCCATCGGGTCATTAACGGGGTTGTTAACGAGGTAATTGGGTCGTTAATCAGCAGCAGCACAGCGCGATCCTGGCGGCCCCCAACCCCGACGAGAGTAATTAACCAATTAATTAATTAATGAGATCACTAACGAGATCATTCACAAGGTCATTAATGCGGCCATTGGGTCATTAACGGGGTTGTTAACGAGGTAATTGGGTTGTTAAGAATAATTAACCAGTTAATTAATGAACAAGATAATTAATTAACAATATAATTAATGAGATAGTTAATTAATGAGATAATTAATGGGGTCATTAATGGGGCCATTGGGTCATTAATGGAGCCATTAATGGGGGCAGAGGTCACTTACCGGTCACTCGTGGTCACTCATGGTCACTCACCATCACTCATGGTCACTGGTGGTCACTTGTGGTCACTGGTGGTCACTCATGGTCACTCACCATCACCCCTGGTCATTCATGGTCACTGGTGGTCACTGGTGGCCACTCCTGGTCACTGGTGGTCACTCATGGTCACTCATGGTCATTCACCATCACCCCTGGTCATTCATGGTCACTTGTGGTCACTGGTGCTCACTGGTGGTCACTCGTGGTCACTCATGGTCACTGGTGGTCACTCATGGTCACTCGTGGTCACTCACCATCACTCCTGGTCACTGGTGGCCACTCCTGGTCACTTGTGGTCATTCTTGGTCACTGGTGGTCACTTACCATCACTCATGTTCACTCATGGTCACTGGTGGTCACTCCTGGTCACTCATGGTCACTCACCATCACTCATGGTCACTCCTGGTCACTGGTGGTCACTCATGGTCACTGGTGGTCACTGACTATCACTCATGATCACTGGTGGTCATTCATGGTCACTCACCATCACTCATGGTCACTCCTGGTCACTCCTGGTCACTGACTATCACTCCTGGTCACTGGTGGTCACTGGTGGTCACTCGTGGTCACTCCCGGTCACTGCAGGGACCAAGCAGGAGCTCGAGGACCTCACGGCCGACATCAAGAAGACGGCGAACAAAGTGCGCTCCAAATTGAAAGGTGACCGCTGCCCCCCCGAGTGACCACTGAGTGACCACTGAGTGACCACTGAGTGACCACTGAGTGACCACTGAGTGACCACGGCACTGAGTGACCGCTGAGTGACCGCTGAGTGACCGCCGTGTCCGGCCGCAGCCATCGAGCAGAGCATCGAGCAGGAGGAGGGCCTGAACCGCTCCTCGGCCGACCTGCGCATCCGCAAGACGCAGGTGCGGCCTTCGGCCTCGGCGGCGCCGGGTCGGCGCTGTTGGCTTCGTCATCGTCATCGTCATCATCGTCATCGTCATCGTCATGGACTTCATCATCGTGACCTCGTCATCATCATCGTCATCATTGACTTCATCATCGTCATCGGCGTCATGGACTTCATCATCGTCATCATCATCATCGTCATCGTCATTGACTTCATCATCGTCATCAGCGTCATGGACTTCATCATCGTCATCGGCATCATGGACTTCATCATCGTGACCTCATCATCATCATCATCATCATCATCATCGTCATTGACTTCATCATCGTCATCGGCGTCATTGACTTCATCATCGTCATCATCATCATTGACTTCATCATCGTGACCTCATCATCATCATCATCATCATCATCATCATCATGATAGTTGACTTCATCATTGTCATCGGCGTCATGGACTTCATCATCGTGACCTCATCATCATCATCATCGTCGTCGTCATTGACTTCGTCATCGTCATCGTCATCGGCGTCATGGACTTCATCATCATGACCTCATCATCATCGTCATCGTCATCGGCGTCATGGACTTCATCATCATCATCATCATCATCATCATCACCATTGACTTCATCATCGTCATCGGCGTCATGGACTTCATCATCATCATCATCATCATCATTGGCTTCGTCATCGTCATCGTCATCATCATCATGGACTTCATCATCATCATCGTCATCGCCATTGACTTCGTCATCGTCATCAGCGTCATGGACTTCATCATCGTGTCTTCATCATCATCAGCAGCAGCACCATTGACTTTGTCATCATCATCAACATTATGGACTTCATCATCATCAACGTCATTGACTTCATCATCGTGACCTCGTCATCGTCATTGTTGACTTCATCGTCATTGACTTCGTCATCGTCATCATCATTGACTTCATCATGGTGACCTCATCGTTGTCATCATCATCATCATCATTGGCTTCATCATCATCAACGTCATCGGCGTCATGGACTTCATCATCGTGACCTCATCATCATCATCGTCATTGTTGACTTTATTGTCATTGACTTCATCATTGGCATCGTCATCAGCGCCATTGACTTCATCATCAGCTTCATCAGCATTGATGCTGTATGGTCCCACCTGTCCCACCTGTCCATCTCACCTGTCCCATCTCACCTGTCCATGTCTCACCTGTCCATCTCACCTGTCCATGTCACCTGTCCATCTCTCACCTGTCCCATCTCACCTGTCCCATCTCCCCTGTCCATCTCACCTGTCCATCTCCCCTGTCCCACCTCACCTGTCCATCCCACCTGTCCATGTCTCACCTGTCCATGTCTCACCTGTCCATGTCTCACCTGTCCATGTCTCACCTGTCCCACCTCACCTGTCCATCTCACCTGTCCATGTCTCACCTGTCCATGTCACCTGTCCATGTCTCACCTGTCCATCTCCCCTGTCCATCCCACCTGTCCATCTCACCTGTCCATCTCACCTGTCCATGTCTCACCTGTCCATCTCACCTGTCCCACCTCACCTGTCCCACCTCACCTGTCCCACCTGTCCCCCCAGCACTCGACGCTGTCCCGGAAGTTCGTGGAGGTGATGACCGAGTACAACGCGACCCAGTCCAAGTACCGGGACCGCTGCAAGGACCGGATCCAGCGCCAGCTGGAGATCAGTGCGGACACTGACCGCTGCTGTGGTCACTCGGGGGTCATCGGGGTCATCAGGGGTCACTCAGGGTTCATTGGGGTCATCAGGGGTCAGTGGTCACTCAGTGGTCACTCTGGGGGTCAGTGGGAGGGTCAGTGGTCACTCAGTGGTCACTCTGGGGGTCGTTGGGGGGTCAGTGGTCACTCTGGGGGTCAGTGGGAGGGTCAGTGGTCATTCTGGGGGTCATTGGTCACTCTGGGGGTCAGTGGTCACTCTGGGGTCAGTGGGAGGGTCAGTGGTCACTCTGGGGGTCGTTGGGGGGTCAGTGGTCACTCTGGGGGGTCAGTGGGAGGGTCATTGGTCACTCAGGGGGGTCAGTGGTCACTCTGGGGGTCAGTGGTCATTGGGGTCATCAGGGGTCAGTGGTCACTCAGTGGTCACTCTGGGGGTCGTTGGGGGGTCAGTGGTCACTCTGGGGGTCAGTGGGAGGGTCAGTGGTCACTCTGGGGTCAGTGGGAAGGTCAGTGGTCACTCTGGGGGTCAGTGGGAGGGTCAGTGGTCACTCTGGGGGTCAGTGGTCACTCTGGGGTCAGTGGGAGGGTCAGTGGTCACTCTGGGGGTCGTTGGGGGGTCAGTGGTCACTCTGGGGGTCAGTGGGAGGGTCAGTGGTCACTCTGGGGGTCAGTGGTCACTCTGGGGTCAGTGGTCACTCTGGGGTCAGTGGGAGGGTCAGTGGTCACTCTGGGGGTCAGTGGTCACTCTGGGGTCAGTGGGAGGGTCAGTGGTCACTCTGGGGGTCAGTGGTCACTCTGGGGTCAGTGGGAGGGTCAGTGGTCACTCTGGGGGTCAGTGGTCACTCTGGGGTCAGTGGTCACTCTGGGGTCAGTGGGAGGGTCAGTGGTCACTCTGGGGGTCAGTGGTCACTCTGGGGTCAGTGGGAGGGTCAGTGGTCACTCTGGGGGTCAGTGGTCACTCTGGGGTCAGTGGGAGGGTCAGTGGTCACTCTGGGGGTCAGTGGTCACTCAGGGGTCAGTGGGAGGGTCAGTGGTCACTCTGGGGGTCATTGGCCACTCAGCGGTCACTCATTGGTCACTCATCGGTCACTCCCCCCCAGCCGGCCGCACCACGACCAACGAGGAGCTGGAGGAGATGCTGGAGAGCGGCAAGCTGGCCGTGTTCACCGACGACGTGAGTGACGGCCACCAACGGGCTATGGTGGCCACCAGGGCTACCAACCGGCCACTGGGGCTACCAACGGGCAGGAACCTCTGCTGACCACCTGGAGATCCATGGTGACCACCTGGAGATCCGTGGTGACCACCTGGAAATGCCTGGTGACCACCTGGAAATGCCTGGTGACCACCTGAAGGTCCCTGGTGACCACCTGGAGATCTCTGGTGACCACCTGGAGATCCGTGGTGACCACCTGGAGATCCCTGGTGACCACCTGGACCACCAGGAGCCCCCAGAAACCTCTGGTGACCACCTGGAGATCCATGGTGACCACCTGGAGGTCCCTGGTGACCACCTGGAGATCCGTGGTGACCACCTGGAGATCCCTGGTGACCACCTGGAGATCCATGGTGACCACCTGGAGATCTCTGGTGACCACCTGGAAATGCCTGGTGACCACCTGGACCACCAGGTGCCCCCAGGAACCTTTGGTGACCACCTGGAGATCCCTGGTGACCACCTGGAGATCCGTGGTGACCACCTGGAGATCCATGTTGACTACCTGGAGATCCGTGGTGACCACCTGGAGATCTCTGGTGACCACCTGGAGATCCCTGGTGACCACCTGGACCACCAGGAGCCCCCAGGAACCTCTGGTGACCACCTGGAGATCCCTGGTGACCACCTGGAAATGCCTGGTGACCACCTGGAGGTCCCTGGTGACCACCTGGAGATCTCTGGTGACCACCTGGAGATCCATGGTGACCACCTGAAGGTCCCTGGTGACCACCTGGAGATCCGTGGTGACCACCTGGAGGTCCCTGGTGACCACCTGGAGATCTGTGGTGACCACGTGGAGGTCCCTGGTGACCACCTGGACCACCAGGAGCCCCCAGGAACCTCTGGTGACCACCTGGAGATCCATGGTGACCACCTGGAGATCCGTGGTGACCACCTGGAAATGCCTGGTGACCACCTGGAGGTCCCTGGTGACCACTGGAGGTCCATGGTGACCACCTGGAGATCCGTGGTGACCACCTGGAGATCCCTGGTGACCACCTGGAGATCCCTGGTGACCACCTGGAGATCCCTGGTGACCAGGTGACCACTGCTGACCGGCGCTGTCCCCACAGATCAAGATGGACTCGCAGATGACCAAGCAGGCGCTGAACGAGATCGAGACGCGGCACAACGAGATCATCAAGCTGGAGAGCAGCATCCGCGAGCTGCACGACATGTTCGTGGACATGGCCATGCTGGTGGAGAGCCAGGTCCGGCCAGAGTGACCACCGGTCATCGGGAGTGACCACTGGTCATCGGGAGTGACCACTGGTCATTGGGAGTGACCACTGGTCATCGGGAGTGACCACTGGTCATTGGGAGTGACCACTGGTCATCGGGAAGGGTTTGAGGTCATCGGGATGGGTTTGAGGTCATCTGGACCCACCAAGAGTCATCAAGAACCCACCAGGGGTCATCTAGAATGGGGTTTGAGGTCATCGGGAGTGACCAGTGGTCATTGGGAGTGACCAGGGGTCATCCTGAGTGACCACTGGTTATCAGGAAGGGTTTGAGGTCATTGGGATGGGTTTGAGGTCATCGGGAGTGACCAGGGGTCATCCATGACATGTTGGTGGACATGGCCATGTTGGTGGAGAGCCAGGTCTGGCCAGAGTGACCACTGGTCATCGAGAGTGACCACCGGTCATTGGGAGTGACCACTGGTCATTGGGAGTGACCACTGGTCATCAGGAAGGGTTTGAGGTCATTGGGATGGGTTTGAGGTCATCAGGAGTGACCAGGGGTCATCAGGAGTGACCAGGCGTCATCCATGACATGTTCGTGGACATGGCCATGTTGGTGGAGAGCCAGGTCTGGCCAGAGTGACCACCGGTCATTGGGAGTGACCACCGGTCATTGGGAGTGACCACCGGTCATTGGGAGTGACCACCGGTCATTGGGTGTGACCACCGGTCATCGGGAAGGGTTTGAGGTCATCAGGATGGGTTTGAGGTCATCTGGACCCACCAAGAGTCATCAAGAACCCACCAGGGGTCATCTAGAATGGGGTTAGAGGTCATCGGGAGTGACCAGTGGTCATTGGGAGTGGCCACCGGTCATCGGGAAGGGTTTGAGGTCATTGGGAGTGACCAGGGGTCATCTGTGACGTGTTGGTGGACATGGCCATGCTGGTGGAGAGCCAGGTCTGGCCAGAGTGACCACCGGTCATCCCGAGTGACCACTGGTCATCCTGAGTGACCACTGGTCACCCCGAGTGACCACCAGTCACTCTGAGTGACCAGGGGTCATCAGGAGTGACCAGTGGTCATTGGGAAGGGTTTGAGGTCATTGGGAGTGACCAGTGGCCATCATCACTGACTGTTGGTCACTCTGGCTGACAGGTGGTCACTCCGGCTGACCGCTGGTCACTCTGGCTGACCGGTGGTCACTCTGGATGACCATTGGTCACTCAGGCTGACCGTTGGTCCCTCTGGATGATCGTTGGTCACTCCAACTGACCAGTGGTCACTGTGACTGACCATTGGTCACTCCGGCTGACTGCTGGTCACTCCGGCTGACCAGTGGTCGCTGTGACTGACCAGTGGTCACTCCAGCTGACCGCTGGTCACTGTGCTGACCATTGGTCACTCCGGCTGACCGGTGGTCGCTGTGACTGACCGCTGGTCACTGTGACTGACCATTGGTCACTCCATCTGACCAGTGGTCACTCCAGCTGACCGCCGGTCACTCCGACTGACCGCTGGTCACTGTGACTGACCAGTGGTCACTCCAGCTGACCGCTGGTCACTGTGACTGACCACTGGTCACTCCGGCTGACCGGTGGTCGCTGTGACTGACCGCAGGTCACTCCGGCTGACCGGTGGTCGCTGTGACTGACCAGTGGTCACTGTGACTGACTGGTGGTCACTGTGACTGACCATTGGTCACTCCGGCTGACCGGTGGTCACTCAGGCTGACCATTGGTCACTGTGACTGACCATTGGTCACTCCGGCTGACTGTTGGTCACTCTGGCTGACCACTGACTGACCGCTGGTCACTCCGGCTGACCGGTGGTCGCTGTGACTGACCAGTGGTCACTGTGACTGACCGGTGGTCACTGTGACTGACCATTGGTCACTCCGGCTGACCGGTGGTCGCTGTGACTGACCGCTGGTCACTGTGACTGACCATTGGTCACTCCGGCTGACCGCTGGTCACTCCGGCAGACTGTTGGTCACTCCGGCAGACTGTTGGTCACTCTGGCTGACCACTGACTGACCGCTGGTCACTGTGACTGACCGGTGGTCACTCCGGCTGACCATTGGTCACTCCGGCAGACTGTTGGTCACTCTGGCAGACTGTTGGTCACTCTGGCTGACCACTGACTGACCGCTGGTCACTGTGACTGACCGGTGGTCACTCCGGCTGACCATTGGTCACTCCGGCAGACTGTTGGTCACTCTGGCAGACTGTTGGTCACTCTGGCTGACCACTGACTGACCGCTGGTCACTGTGACTGACCATTGGTCACTCTGGCAGACTGTTGGTCACTCTGGCTGACCACTGACTGACCGCTGGTCACTCCGGCTGACCGGTGGTCGCTGTGGTCACTCTCTGGCCGCAGGGGGAGATGATTGACCGCATCGAGTACAACGTCGAGCACTCGGTGGATTACGTCGAGCGCGCCGTGTCCGACACCAAAAAAGCCGTCAAGTACCAGAGCAAGGCCCGGCGGGTCAGTGCGGCCACCGCGGGTGACCGGGAGTGACCGGGGGTGACCGCGGGTGACCGGGGGTGACCACGGGGTGACCGGGGGTGACCGGGGGTGACCAGGAGTCACTGGGAGTGACCAGGAGTGACCAGGGGTGACCAGGAGTGACCAGGGGTGTCCAGGAGTGACCAGGGGTGACCAGGGGTGACCAGGGGTGTCCAGGAGTCACTGGGAGTGACCAGGAGTGACTGGGGGTCACTGGGAGTGACCAGGAGTGACCAGGGGCTACTGGGAGTGACCAGGAGTGACCAGGAGTGACCAGGAGTGACCAGGGGTGACCAGGAGTGACCAGGGGTTAAAAGGGGTGACCAGGAGTGACCACGGGGTGACCAGGAGTGACCACGGGGTGACCAGGAGTGACCAGGGGTGACTGGGGGTCACTGGGAGTGACCAGGAGTGACCATGGGGTGACCAGGAGTGACCAGGGGTGACCGGGGGTGTCCAGGAGTCACTGGGAGTGACCAGGAGTGACTGGAGGTCACTGGGAGTGACCAGGGGCTACTGGGAGTGACCAGGAGTGACCACAGGGTGACCAGGAGTGACCAGGGGTCACTGGGAGTGACTGGGGGTGACCACGGGGTGACCGGGGGTGACCAAGGGTGACCAGGATTGACCAGGGGTGACCAGGAGTGACCAGGGGTGACCAAGGGTGACCAGGATTGACCAGGGGTGACCAGGAGTGACCAGGGGTCACTGGGAGTGACCAGGGGTGACCAGGGGTGACCAGGAGTGACCAGGAGTGACCACGGGGTGACCAGGAGTGACCAGGGGTGACTGGGGGTGACCAGGAGTGACCAGGAGTGACCAGGGGTGACCAGGAGTGACCAGGGGTGACCAGGAGTGACCGGGGGTGACGGGGAGTGACCAGGGGTGACTGGGGGTGACCAGGAGTGACCAGGAGTGACCAGGGGTGACCAGGAGTGACCACGGCTACTGGGAGTGACCGGGGGTGACGGGGAGTGACCAGGAGTGACCAGGGGTGACCAGGAGTGACCAGGAGTGACCAGGAGTCACTGGGAGTGACCAGGAGTGACTGGGGGTGACCGGGGGTCACTGGGAGTGACCAGGGGTGACCAGGAGTGACCACGGCTACTGGGAGTGACCAGGGGTTAAAAGGAGTGACCAGGAGTGACCAGGAGTGTCCAGGGGTGACCAGGGGCTACTGCGGGTGACCGGGAGTGACCACAGGGTGACCAGGGGTGACCATGGGGTGACCATGGGGTGACCAGGGGCTACTGAGAGTGAGCAGGGGTGACCAAGAGTGACCACAAGGCTACTGGGGGTGACCGGGGGTGACGGGGAGTGACCAGGGGTGACCACGGCTTCTGGGAGTGACCACGGGGCTACCAGGGGCTACCGGGGCTACTGGGGGTCACTGGGGGCTACTGGGAGTGACCAGGGGTGACCAGGGGTCACTGGGGGCAACTGGAATTCAGTGTGGCCACCACGAACCCAGTGTGGCCACCAAGGCCTTGATGTGGCCACCATGAATTTGATGTGGCCACCAAGAGTTTGATGTGGCCACCACGAACCTAATATGGCCACCAAGGCCTTGATGTGGCCACCATGAATTTGATGTGGCCACCAAGGCCTCGATGTGGCCACCATGAATTTGATGTGGCCACCAGGAGCTCGATGTGGCCACCAAGGCCTCGATGTGGCCACCACGAACCCAATGTGGCCACCAAGGCCTCAATGTGGCCACCAAGAATTTGATGTGGCCACCAAGAATTTGATGTGGCCACCACGAACCTAATATGGCCACCAAGGCCTCGATGTGGCCACCATGAATTTGATGTGGCCACCAAGAATTTGATGTGGCCACCACGAACCCAATGTGGCCACCAAGGCCTTGATGTGGCCACCACGAACCCAATATGGCCACCAAGGCCTTGATGTGGCCACCAAGAATTTGATGTGGCCACCAAGAATTTGATGTGGCCACCAAGAATTTGATGTGGCCACCACGAACCCAATGTGGCCACCAAGGCCTCAATGTGGCCACCAAGAATTTGATGTGGCCACCAAGAATTTGATGTGGCCACCATGAACCCAATGTGGCCACCAAGGCCTCGATGTGGCCACCATGGCCTTGATTTGGCCACCATGAATTTGATGTGGCCACCAGGAGCTTGATGTGGCCACCAAGGCCTCGATGTGGCCACCAAGAATTTGATGTGGCCACCACGAACCCAGTGTGGCCACCAAGGCCTTGATGTGGCCACCATGAATTTGATGTGGCCACCATGAACCCAATATGTCCACCAAGGCCTCGATGTGGCCACCACGAACCCAATATGGCCACCAAGGCCTTGATGTGGCCACCATGAATTTGATGTGGCCACCAAGAATTTGATGTGGCCACCAAGAATTTGATGTGGCCACCATGAATTTGATGTGGCCACCACGAACCCAGTGTGGCCACCAGGAGCTCGATGTGGCCACCAAGGCCTCAATGTGGCCACCAGGAGCTCCCTGTGGCCACCAGGGAGGTGGCCCTGGCCAGGGTGGGGGAGGGGTCGGTGACGTTCTGCTCTTGTCTCCTCTCTCCCCTCCCCCGCTGCCGGGACCTCCCGAAATGCAACAAAATTCATTAAAATTCACCCAAATTCATCAAAATCCATCAAAATCCATCGAAATCCATCAACATTCATCAACATTCATCAAAATTCACCCCAAAATCACCAAATTCATCAAAATTCATCTAAATTCATCAAAATTCACCCAAAATTCATCAAAATTCATCGAAAATTCATCCAAATCCATCAACATTCATCAAAATTCATCCAAATTCATCAAAATTTATCAAAATTCACCCAAAAATCACCAAATTCATCAAAATTCACCAAAAATTCATAAAAATTCACCCAAATTCACCCAAAATTCATCCAATCTCATCAACATTCATCAAAATTCATCCAAATTTATCCAAAATTCATCAAATTCATTGAAATTCACCCAAATCCACGAAAATCCATCAAAATTCACCCACAACCAACCAAAATCCCCCCAAATCATCCGAACTCCACCCAAATCCCGCCGAAACCCGCCCTGAATTCACCAAAACGCATCAAATTCACCGACATCCCCTGAAACCCACCCAAAACCTCCCGAATCCACCCAAATTTGTCCAAAATCCCCCAAAATCCCCCAAAATCCCCCAAAACCCACCCATACGCCACCAAAATCCATCGAAACCCACCCCAAACCCCCCCAAATTTTCCAAAACACATCAAAATTCACCAAACCCAACGAAACCCACCCAAAACCCTCCCGAAATTCACCAAAATCCATCAAACCCCACCAAAACTCACCCATAACCCACCCGAATCAACCAAAATTCACCAAAATTCACCAAAACCCACCCATAACCCACCCAAATCCACCGAAATTCACCAAAATTCACCAAACCCCACCAAAACCCACCCATAACCCACCCGAATCAACCGAAATTCACCAAAATTCACCAAAACCCACCAAAACTCACCCATAACCCACCCAAATCCACTGAAATTCACCAAAACTCACCGAAACCCACCCAAACCCTTCTGAAATCCACCAAAATCCATCAAAACCCCACCGAATCCACCGAAATTCACCAAAATTCACCGAAACCCACCCAAACCCTTCTGAAATCCACCAAAACCCATCAAAACCCACCCGAATCCACCGAAATTCACCAAAACTCACCGAAACCCACCCAAACCCTTCTGAAATCCACCAAAATCCATCAAAACCCACCCGAATCCACCGAAATTCACCAAAATTCACCGAAACCCACCCAAACCCTTCTGAAATCCACCAAAACCCATCAAAACCCACCCGAATCCACCGAAATTCACCAAAACTCACCGAAACCCACCCAAACGCTTCTGAAATCCACCAAAACCCATCAAAACCCACCCATAACCCACCCGACTCCACCGAAACCCACCGAAACCCACCCGAACCCCACCCGAACGCGCCGACGGCGCCGCGGCGGCCGCGCGGGCGCCGGCAGAAGAAGATCATGATCATCATCTGCTGCGTGGTGCTGGGCGTGGTCTTGGCCTCCTCCATCGGCGGCACCTTGGGCCTGTAGCGCCCCTCCCCCGCCCCCTCCCCTCCCCCACCCCGGGGGGGGCGTGGCAGCCCCGGCGCCCCTCCCCCAACCAGGCCCCGCCCCCTCCACCGGGCCCCGCCCCCCCCATTAACGACGCGCGTCGATTGCCAATAAATTAATTGCCAACGGACGAACCAGCACGTGGCGGTTCCGTCGCCGCCGGCCACGCCCCCGGTGCCGGCGCCGGCAAATCTAAGTTGGCTCCGCCTCCTCCTCGGCCTTCACCGCATCCCATCATCCTCCTCTGCCACGCCCCCGCCGTGGGGGGGGAGGGGTGAGTAGGGCTTGGGGGGAGGGGTCAAGGGGTGGGTTGGGTGGGTTGGGTTGATTGAGTTGGGTTGGGTTGGGTTGGTTGAGTTGGGTTGGGTTGAGTTGGGTTGGTTGAGTTGGATTGGGTCGGGTTGAGTTGGGTTGAGTTGGGTTGGGTTGAGTTGGGTTGGTTGATTGGGTTGAGTTGGTTGGGTTGAGTTGGGTTGTATTTGGGTTAGTTAAGTTGGGTTGGGTTGGTTGAGTTGGGTTGGGTTGAGTTGGATTGGGTCGGGTTGAGTTGGGTTGAGTTGGGTTGGGTTGAGTTGGATTGGGTTGGGTTGAGTTGGAATGGGTTGGGTTGAGTTGGGTTGGTTGAGTTGGGTTGGGTTGAGTTGGATTGGGTCGGGTTGAGTTGGGTTGAGTTGGGTTGGGTTGAGTTGGTTGGGTTGAGTTGGGTTGTATTTGGGTTAGTTAAGTTGGGTTGGGTTGGGTCGGTTGAGTTGGGTTGAGTTGGGTTGAGTTGGGTTGAGTTGATTTGGGTCGGTTGAGTTGGGTTGGATTTGGGTTAGTTGGGTTGAGTTGGTTTGGGTTGGTTGAGTTGCATTGGGTTGGGTTGAGTTGGGTTGAGTTGATTTGGGTTGGTTGAGTTGGGTTGAGTTGGGTTGGGTTGGATTTGGGTTAGTTGGGTTGAGTTGGTTTGGGTTGGTTGAGTTGGGTTGAGTTGATTGGGTTGAGTTGGTTGGGTTGAGTTGGGTTGGATTTGGGTTAGTTAAGTTGGTTTGGGTTGGTTGAGTTGGGTTGGTTGAGTTGGGCCCATTCTCACCGTGCCGGTGCCATCACCCCCAACCGGTCCAACCATCACCCACCCAACTGGGCAACCCCATCAATGACCCAATGACATCATCAATGGCCAACGAGCCCATTGATGACCCAACGACCTCATCAATGACATCATCAATGAGCCACTGACCTCATCAATGACATCATCAATGACCCAACGACGTCATCGCCACCCAACCCCACCATCAACGATCCAACGGTGCCACCGCTCACCCGATGACGTCACGGGCGCCCCGATGACCTCATCGATGACCCGACGACCTCATCGATGACCTCATCGATGACCCCTCCCCCACCCCACTTAGATTTCCCGCCCCGCCGGCGCCCGCGCCCCTCCCCCACCGAACCCCGTGCCCCTCCCCCCACCGGGCTGGGGGCTGCCCCTCCCCCCCTGCCGCGCTCTGTGTCGCCCCCTCGTGGTCTGTGACGTCTTTGCTACGAAACCATTGCCAAAAACGCAGCCGGCTCCGCCTCTTCTTCCTCCCTGTGCTCCTTCTCCGCCTTGGGGGGACAAAATGGCCGCCACAGAATGGCTGCCACAAAATGGCTGCCATGAAACGGCTGCCACAAGATGGCCACCACAAAATGGTGGCCACATAATGGACATGATAAAATGGCTGCCACAAAATGGATCAACCAAAATGGCTGCCACAACATGGCCACAAAAAGATGGCTGCCACAAGATGACAGCCTCAAAATGGATGATACAAGATGGCCACCACAAAATGGCTGCCACAAAATGGCCACATAAAAATGGCTGCCACAAAATGGCAGCCAGAAAATGGCCACCAGAAGGTAGCTGCCACAAAATGGCTGCCATAAAATGGATGACACAAAATGGTTGACACAAAATGGCCAAGACAAAATGGCGGCCACCAAATGGCCACCAATACATGGAAACCACAAAGAGGCTGCCACAAAATGGCCATGACAAAATGGCTGCCACAAAATGGTTGCCAATGCATAGAAAGCACAAAATGGCTGCCACATAATGGCCAAGACACAATGGTTGACCCAAAATGGATGACCCAAAATGGCCAAGACAAAATGGCGGCCACAAAATGGCCGCCATGACAGGCCCAGCAATCCCCAATCAGAGGCGCGGCGACGGCGGCGCGGTTTTGGTACAAATTTAATGTGGGCGTGTCCCGGCGTGGGGGCGTGTCCCGGCGCGGGGGCGGGGTCAGCGCGGCGCCGGCTCCTCGGCCAGCGCCATGGGCGAGCCGAGCTGCAGCTCGCGCTGGAGGCTCTCGAGCGCGGCGGGGCTGAGGCGGTGAACCTCCAGCCAATCGGCCAAGAGCGACGCCGAGAGCGGCGCCGAGTCGGCCACGCTGCGGGCGAGGGGCGGCGGCGGCGGGACGGCGAAGAACGGCAAACGCGGCGAGAGGAGGGAAAGAGAGCCGGGACAAGTTGACTAAACTAATTCCAACTCAACCCAAACTAACCCAACCCAACATAACCCAACTTAACTAAACCCAACCCAAATTAAATCAACCCAATTAACCCAACCCAACCTAACCCAACTTAAATAAACTAAATCCAACCCAACCCAACCCAACCCAAACCAACCCAGCCCCAACCAACCCAACTCAACCCAATCCAACCCAATCCAACCCAACCCAACCTGACCTAACATAACCCAACTTAACCAAACCCAACCCAAATTAAATCAACACAATTAACTCAACCCAACCTAACCCAACTTAAATAAACTAAATTCAACCCAACCCAACTCAACCCAACCCAACCCAACCCAAACCAACCCAGCCCAACCAACCCAACCCAACTCAACCAACCCAGCCCAACCAACCCAACCCAACTTAAATAAACCAAATCCAACCCAACCCCACATAACCCAACTCAATCAACCCAACCCAACCCAACTCAACCCAACTCAACCCAACCCAACCCAACGCAACCCAACCCACCCAACCCAACCCAACCCAACCCAACCCAACCCAACTCAACCAACCCAGCCCAATCCAACCCAACCCAACCCAACTCAACCCAACCCAACCCAACCCAACCCAACTCAACCCAACCCAACCCAGCCCAACCAACCCAACCCAACTCAACCCAACCCAACCCAACTCAACCAACCCAACCCAACTCAACCAACCCAGCCCAACCCAACCCAACTAAACCAAATCCAACCCAACCCAACCCAACTCAACCCAACTCAACCCAACCCAACCCAATCCAACTCAACCAACCCAGCGCAACCCAACCCAACCCAACTAAACCAAATCCAACCCAACCCAACCCAACCAGACCCAACCCACCCAACCAGCCCAGCCCAGCTTTGCCCCCACCTGTCCTTGGCCTCTCCCACCATGTCGAGCGATTGGCTCAGGAACTCCTCCAGGTCGAAGCCGACGCCGTAACCGGCGCCGCTGCCCTTGGGCGTGGCCGGGAACACCGGCGGCAGCGGATCCTCCACCTGCGGGGCGGGGCCGTGAAAAGGGGGCGCGGCCATTTCTGGGGCCACGCCCCCACTGTTGGCCGCGCCCCCCCTCACCTGCGACTTCTGCAGCTGCTGCGTCACCGTGGCCACATCGGCGTCACCGGCCGGGCGCGCCGGCCACGCCCACGGCTGGGCGGGCGGGGGCGGGGCGGGGCGAGGGGGCTGGGGGCGGGGCGGGGGCGCGGCGCCGTCGGCCATCTTGGTCCAGCGCTCCAGGAGGTGGCGGTCGTCGTCGGTGAGGACAAGGCCGTGGAGGCCCTCGCCCCGGGGGCGCGGCTCGCGGCGCTCGCGCTCGCGCTGCCGCTTCTCGCGCTCCTTGGCGCGCTCCTGCCGGCGCCGGCGCTTCTCCTCGCGCTCGCGCTGCCGCTCGGCCGCCGTCACCGGCTTGCGGCCCTCGGGCGGCTCCGGCGCGGCGCAGGGCGGCTCTGGGGGAGGGGAGGGGGCGGGTGGCCAATCGGAGGGGAGAGAGAGGCGAGGCGGCCAATCAGAGGTCGAATCGGGGCGGTGGAAGTGAAGGGAGGTCCAATCAAGGCAACGCAACCCAAGTCAACCCAACCCAACTGAACTCATCTAATCCAACCCAACTCAACCAACCCAATCCAACCCAAGTCAACCCAACCCAACTGAACTCATCTAATCCCACCCAACTCATCCAACCCAACCCAACTCATCCAACCCGACCCAACCCAAGTCAACCCAACCCAACCCAACTGAACTCATCTAATCCAACCGAACTCAACCAACCCAACCCAACCCAACCCAAGTCAACCCAACCCAACCCAACTGAACTCATCTAATCCAACCCAACTCAACCAACCCAATCCAACCCAAGTCAACCCAACCCAACGTAACCCAACCCAACCCAACTGAACTCATCTAATCCAACCCAACTCATCCAACCCAACCCAACTCATCCAACCCAACCCAACCCACCCAACCCAACTCAACCCAACCCAACCCAATGCAACTCAACCCAACTCAACCAACCCAACCCAGCTCAACCCGACCCAACCCAACTCATCCAACCCAACCCAACCAACCAATCCCAACCCAACTCAACCCATCCGACCAAAATCATTCAACCCAACACACCCCAACCCAACTCCACTGAACCAAACCCAACTCAAATCAACCCAATCCAACTTGACCCAACCCAACCAACCCAACCCAACCCAACTCATCCAACCCAACCCAACCCAACTCAACCCAACCCAACCCAACCCACCCCACCCCAGCCCGTCTCCCAGTCCTCCCCTGCCCCACCTTTGCTCTTGTTCCTCATGGCCGATTTCAGCAGCGCCGCCTTCAGCGCCGCCTTGGTGTCGTCCGAGATGGCGCCGTCCCTCTTGGGCGCCGCCGGCGCCTCCGGCTCCGCCTTCACCCGCGGCGAGTCCATGGGGCAGTCGGGGGCGGGGCCGGGGCTGGGCATGTCCACGTCGGCGCAGGGCGGCCACGCCGGTGCTACGCCCACGTCGGCTGCGTTGACGTCGACATCGGCTTTCCCACCGGCGGCGGCGGCGGGCGCGGGCGCGATCTGGCGCCGGATGCCGTCGCGGCGGGCGTGGAAGTCGGCGATCTCGGCCACGATGGCGGCCTTGATCTCCTCCTTGGTGAGCGCCTGGCGGTCGAAGGCGAAGTCGAAGGCCGGCACGCACTCGGGCTCGTCCTCGGGGTCGTGGTACTTGGCCAGGAAGGGGTGGCGCAACGCCTCGGCCACGCCGACGCGCTCCCGCGGGTCGAAGCGCAACATCCGGCCCAGCAGCGCCAGCGCCGCCGGCTCGGCCCCGCCGAACAGGCTCTCCCAAGGCACCGGCGGGCGCGGCGGCAGGCTCTGCACGTAGGCGCGCACCCGCTCGGCGCCGATGGCCGCCATGACGCCGGGCGGCGGCGTGCCCAGCACCGCCATGATCAGCTGCAGCTGGTGGACGTAGTTGCGGCCCGGGAAGAGCTGCCGGCGGCCGAGCATCTCGGCGAAGATGCAGCCCACCGACCACATGTCGATGGCGCGCGTGTAGCGGTGCAGCGACAGCAGCAGCTCCGGCGCGCGGTACCAGCGCGTGGCCACGTACTCGGTGAGGAAGGCCTTGGCGTGGCGCGGGTCGGCGCCCAGCCCGCGCGCCATGCCGAAGTCGCCGATCTTGAGCTCGCAGTTCTCGTTGACCAGCAGGTTGCTGGGCTTGAGGTCGCGGTGGAGGACGTTGGCCGAGTGGATGTACTTGAGGCCGCGCAGGAGTTGGTAGAGGAAGTAGCGGACGTGCTCCAGCGTCAGCGGCTGCGCCGAGTGGATGATCTGGTGGAGGTCGCTCTCCATCAGGTCCAGCACCACGTAGCTGCCGGGGAGGGGCGGCGGCGTCAGCGCGGCGGCGGCGGCGTGGGGAGGGAGGGGTTGGGTTGGGTTGGGTTGGGTGATGGGAGTTGGTGCGAGTCAATGGAACGCAAGGAGACTCGACCCAACTCAAACCAACCCAACTGAACTCAACCCAACACAACTCAAACCAACACAACCAACCCAACCCAACTGAACTCAACCCAACCCAACACAACCCAACACAACCCAACCCAATGGAACTCAATGAAACCAACTCAACCCAACCCAACCAACCCAACCCAATACAACTCAACAAAACCCAACCAAACCCAACCCAACACAACCCGACCCGACCCAACCAAACCTAATCCAATCCAACCAACCCAACCCAATTGAACTCAACCCAACCCAACTGAACTCAACCCAACCCAACCCAAATCAACTGAACTCAACCCAACTCAAACCAACCCAACACAACTCAATCCAACACAACCTAATCCAAACCTACCCAACCCAACCCAACCAACCCAACTCAAACCAACCCCACCCAACCCAACCCAACTGAACTCAATCCAACCCAACCCAACCCAACTGAACTCAATGAACTCAACCCAACCAACCCAACCCCACCAACCCAACCAAACCCAACCCAACCCAACCCAACCCAACCTAAGCCAAACCAACCAGCCCAACCCAACCCGGCCCGGCCCGCTCCCCGCCGGGCACGCACACGGAGCGGAACTCGCCGTAGGGCCCGGCCGGCCGCAGGATGTCCTTGATGCCGATGATGTTGTCGTGCTTGAAGTGCTTGAGGATCTTCAGCTCGCGCAGCGTCCGCTTGGCGTTGGTCACCACGTCGAAGGCGTTGGGGATCTTCTTGATGGCCACCTGCTGGCCTGGGGGGGCAGGCGAGCTCCAGGTGAGCCCCGGGTGTGCCCCAGGTGTGCCCAGGTGAGCCCAGGTGTGCCCCAGGTGTGCCCAGTTGTGTCTCAGATGAGCCCTGGGTGTGCCCCGGGTGTGCCCAGGTGTCTCCTGGTGTGTTTTGGGTGTCCCCAAGTGTGCCCAGGTGTGTCCCAGGTGTCTCCAGGTGCGTTTTGGGTGTGCCTGGGTGTATCCCAGGTGTGCCCAGGTGTGTCTCAGGTGTCTCCAGGCGTGTTTCGTGTGTCCCCAGGTGTGCCCAGGTGTATCTTAACTGTGCCCAGGTGTGCCCAGGTGTATTTTGGGTGCCCCCAGGTGTATTTTGGGTGTCCCCAGGTGCATTTTGAGTGCCCCCAGGTGCATTTTGAGTGCCCCCAGGTGTATTTTGGGTGTCCCCAGGTGTATTTTGGGTGCCCCCAGGTGTATTTTAGGTGCCCCCAGGTGCATTTTGAGTGCCCCCAGGTGTATTTTGGGTGCCCCCAGGTGTATTTTGGGTGTCCCCAGGTGTATTTTGGGTGCCCCCAGGTGTATTTTAGGTGCCCCCAGGTGCATTTTGAGTGCCCCCAGGTGTATTTTGGGTGCCCCCAGGTGTATTTTGGGTGCCCCCAGGCGCCCCCAGGTGTATTTTGGGTGCCCCCAGGTGTATTTTGGGTGCCCCCAGGTGTATTTCGGGCGCGGCCCAGGCCTCTCACCGGTGTCGCGCCGCCGGGCCGAGCTGACCACGCCGTAGGCGCCGGTGCCGATGGTCTCGATGACCTCGTAGTCGTCGCCGACGTCGAAGGTGACGTCGAGCGCCCGCGCCTTCAGCAGCGCCAGCGGCCCCGGCGCCTCGGGGGCGTGGTCTGCGCCCGGGGGGGCGTGGTCTGGGCCATGGGGGGCGTGGTCTGTGCCATGGGGGGCGTGGTCTGGGCCATGGGGGGCGTGGTCTGTGCCATGGGGGGCGTGGCCTGTACCATGGTGGGCGTGGTCTGTGCCATGGGGGGCGTGGCATGTGCCATGGGGGGCGTGGCATGTGCCATGGGGGGCGTGGCCTGGGCCATGGTGGGTGTGGTCTGGCACATTGGGGGCGTGGTCTGGCACATGGTGGGCGTGGTCTGGCACATGGTGGGCGTGGCCTGTGCCATGGGGGGCGTGGTCTGGCACATGGTGGGCGTGGTCTGGCACATGGTGGGCGTGGCCTGTGCCATGGTGGGCGTGGCCTGGGCCATGGTGGGCGTGGCCTGGCACATGGGGGGCGTGGTCTGGCACATGGGGGGCGTGGCCTGTTCCGTCAGGGGCGGGGCCCGGCTCGGCCATGGCGCCGGCGCGGGTGGGATCGGTTGGGGGAGGGGGAGGAGTCACCTGAAAAAAGCGAAAATCACCCCAAAAAAATCGTCTGGGATCGGCGGGGATCCTCCCCCAGTTCGTCCCAGTTCATCCCGGTTCCCTCCCAGTTATGCCGGGACCTCCCCTAAACCCGTCCCAGTAAAGCCCAGTTCTGTCCCAGTCCCACCCAGTCCACCCCAGTCCATCCCAGTTCACCCGGTTTGCCTCCAGTTCCTCCCAGTTCCCTCCCAGTCTATCCCAGTTCCCTCCCAGTCCCTCCATGTCCATCCCAGTTCATCCCAGTTCATCTCAGTCCCCTCCCAGTCTGTCCCAGTTACTCCAGGACCCCCCTTAACCCCTCCCAGTTCTCCCAGTTCCCTTCCCAGTTACCCCAGTTCCCATCCAGTTCCCTCCCAGTCCCTCCCAGTTTATCCCAGCCCCTCCCAGTTCCCTCCCAGTCCCTCCCCTTTCCCTCCCAGTTCACTCCCAGTCCCCCCCAGTTCCCTCCCAGTTTATCCCAGTTCCCTCCCAGTCCCTCCCAGTTCCCTCCCAGTCCCTCCGTGTCCATCCCAGTTCATCCCAGTCCCCTCCCAGTCTGTCTCAGTTACTCCAGGACCCCCCTAAACCCTCCCCAGTTCTCCCAGTCCCTCCCAGTTCCTCCATGTCCATTCCAGTCCCTCCATGTCCATCCCAGTTTATCCCAGTCCCCCCCAGTCCATCCCAGTTCACCCAGTTTGCCTCCAGTTCCCTCCCAGTTCCCTCCCAGTCCCTCCGTGTCCATCCCAGTCCCCTCCCAGTCCTTCCCAGTTCCCCCCCAGTCCATCCCAGTTTATCCCAGTCCCCCCCAGTCTCTCCCAGTTTATCCCAGTTCCCTCCCAGTCCTTCCCAGTCCCTCCCAGTTTATCCCAATCCCATCCCAGTCTCCCCCAGTCTCTCCCAGTTTATCCCAGTCCCCCCCAATACCATCCCAGTCTCCCCCAATCCCATCCCAGTCTCTCCCAGTTTATCCCAGTCTCTCCCAGTTTATCCCAATCCCATCCCAGTCTCCCCCAATCCCTCCCAGTTTGTCCCAGTTTATCCCAGTTCCCCCCAGTCCCTCCCGTCCCCCCCCCCGGGGGCCGTTGCCATGGCGACCCCGCGGCTCTTCCCTCTCCCCCCCCCGCGCTCTTACCGCCCCCGCCGCCCCTCCCGCCGCTCCCGCCGGGCCCGGGAAGCGGCGCCGCCCGGCCCCGCCCCCTGCGCCGCTTCCGGGACGCACTTCCGGCCTCCCCGCGGCGGTTCCGGCCTCGGAGGATTTCCGCGGCGCCCGGGGATTTTTGGGGAACTTTTCCCGCTCGTCCGGGCGGCTTTGGAGGAATTTTGGGTCATCGCCGTGGTGTTTAAAGGATTTCCGGTTGGTTCTGTGGAACTTCCGGGTTCTCTCCATGGCGGACTTCCGGTTGGTCTCGACGGTTCCATGGAACTTCCGGCTCGTCTCTGTGGTGCTTCCCATTCATCTCTATGGGCAGGCTCTGGTCGCTCCTGCGCATGCGCGGCCGCCGTGAGGGATCTACCATTCATCTCTATTGATGGCTCTGGTCGCTCCTGCGCATGCGCGGCCGCTATGAGTGACCTCCCATTCATGTCTATTGACGGCTCTGGTCGCTCCTGCGCATGCGCGGTCTCCATTAGGGACCTCCCATTCATGTCTATGGACGGCTCTGGTCGCTCCTGCGCATGCGCGGTGTCCATTAGGGTCCTCCCATTCATGTCTATGGACGGCTCTGGTCGCTCCTGCGCATGCGCGGTGTCCATTAGGGACCTCCCATTCATGTCTATGGACGGCTCTGGTCGCTCCTGCGCATGCGCGGTGTCCATTAGGGACCTCCCATTCATGTCTATTGACGGCTCTGGTCGCTCCTGCGCATGCGCAGCCGCCATGAGGGACCGGACGCGGGAACTGCGCCAGGCGAGAGCCCAGAAAAATGGGGAAAAAAAAGGAAAAAACGGGGAAAAAAGCCAAAAAGCGGGAAAAGGAGCCCGGAATCGGGATGGGGGAAGGCGGAAATGGAGGAGGGAGTGAGGAAAAAGGGGGAAGAGCCCAGAAATTGGGGAAGAAAGGGCGAAAATGGGAGCGGGGAGCTCGGGAATGGCGAAAAGTGGGAAAAAGATGTGAAAATGTGGGAAAAAAGCACAAAGAAACGGGTTGGGAGGCCAGAAATGCGGGAAATGAGGGAAAAAGTCGGAAATGAACCCAAAAATTGGGAAAAGAGCCCAAAAAATCAGGAAAAAGAGCGAAAATCAGGAAATAAACCCAAAAATCAGGAGAATGAAGTCAAAAATTGGGAAAATGTTTCTAAAAAAATGGGGAAAAGAGTTCAAAAATTGGGAAAAGAGCCCAAAAATTAGGTGAAGAGTCTAAAAACCAGGAAAAAGAGGCGAAAATCAGGAAATAAACTCAAAAATCAGGAGAATGAACTCAAAAATTGGAAAAATGTTTCCAAAAAAAATGGGGAAAAGAGTTCAAAAATTGGGAAAAGAGCCCAAAAATTAGGCGAAGAGTCTAAAAACCAGGAAAAAGAGGCGAAAATCAGGAAATAAACCCAAAAATCAGGAGAATGAACTCAAAAATTGGAAAAATGTTTCCAAAAAAAATGGGGAAAAGAGTTCAAAAATTGGGAAAAGAGCCCAAAAATTAGGCGAAGAGTCTAAAAACCAGGAAAAAGAGGCGAAAATCAGGAAATAAACCCAAAAATCAGGAGAATGAACTCAAAAATTGGAAAAATGTTTCCAAAAAAAATGGGGAAAGAGTTCAAAAATTGGGAAAAGAGCCCAAAAATTAGGTGAAGAGTCTAAAAATCAGGAAAAAGAGGCGAAAATCAGGAAATAAACCCAAAAATCAGGAGAATGAAGTCGAAAATTGGGAAAATGTTTCCAAAAAATGGGGAAAGAGTTCAAAAATTGGGAAAAGAGCCCAAAAATTGGGAAAAGAGCCCAAAAATCAGGAAAAGATCCCAGAAATGGGGAGAAAAAAGCTCAAAGATAGGGGAAAAAGGCTAAAAATCAGGAAAAAGAGGCAAAAATAAGGAAATAAACCCAAAAATCAGGAAATAAACCCACAAATCAAGAAATAAACCCAAAAGTCAGGAAAATGAACTCAAAAATTGGAAAAATGTTTAAAAAAATGGGAAAAGAGTCCAAAAATTGGGAAAAGAGCCCAAGAATTAGGAGGTGAGCCCAAAAATCAGGAAAATTAACCCCAAAATCAGGAAATGAGCCAAAAAATGTGGAAAAGGAGCCCAAAAATGGGCAAAAAGAGCCCAAAAATGGGGAAAAAAAGGCAAAAGTCAGGAAAGGAGCCCAGAGGTGGAAGCAGAGCCCCAAAAATTCCCGATTTTTGTTCCAAATCTGGGATTTTCCCCCAAATCCGGGTTTTTTTTCCCCAAATCCAGGTTTCTTTTCCCCCAAATCCGGGTTTTCTCCCCAAATCCAGGTTTTTCCCCCAAATCCAGGTTTTTTTCCCAAATCCAGGTTTCTTTTCCCCCAAATCTGGTTTTCTTCCCCAAATCCAGGTTTCTTTTCCCCCAAATCTGTTTTTTTTCCCCCAAATCCGGGTTTCTTTTCCCCCAAATCCAGGTTTTTCCCCCAAATCTGTGTTTTTTCCCCAAATCCAGGTTTCTTTTCCCCCAAATCCGGGTTTTCTCCCCAAATCCAGGTTTTTTCCCCAAATCCAGGTTTCTTTTCCCCCAAATCTGGTTTTTTTCCCCAAATCCAGGTTTTTTCCCCAAATCCAGGTTTCTTTTCCCCCAAATCCAGGTTTTTTCCCAAATCCCGGTTTCTTTTCCCCCAAATCTGGTTTTCTTCCCCAAATCCAGGTTTCTTTTCCCCCAAATCTGTTTTTTTTCCCCCAAATCCGGGTTTCTTTTCCCCCAAATCCACGTTTTTCCCCCAAATCCAGGTTTTTTCCCCAAATCCAGGTTTCTTTTCCCCAAATCCGGGTTTTTTCCCCAAATCCGGGTTTTTTTCCCCCAAATCTGTGTTTTTTCCCCAAATCCAGGTTTTTTCCCCAAATCCGGGTTTTTTTCCCCCAAATCTGTGTTTTTTCCCCCAAATCCAGGTTTCTTTCCCCCCAAATCCGGGTTTTTTCCCCCAAATCCAGGTTTTTTCCCCAAATCCAGGTTTCTTTTCCCCCAAATCCGGGTTTTTTCCCAAATCCAGGTTTCTTTTCCCCCAAATCTGGGTTTTTTTCCCCAAATTCAGGTTTCTTTTCCCCCAAATCCGGGTTTTTTCCCAAATCCAGGTTTCTTTTCCCCCAAATCTGTTTTTTTTCCCCAAATCCAGGTTTCTTTTCCCCCCCAAATTCAGGTTTCTTTTCCCCCAAATCCGGGTTTTTTCCCCAAATCCAGGTTTTTTCCCAAATCCCGGTTTCTTTTCCCCCAAATCTGGGTTTTTTTCCCCAAATCCAGGTTTCTTTTCCCCCAAATCTGTTTTTTTTCCCCAAATCCAGGTTTCTTTTCCCCCAAATCTGTTTTTTTTCCCCAAATCCAGGTTTCTTTTCCCCCAAATCCGGGTTTTTTCCCCCAAATCCGGGTTTTTTCCCTAAATCCGCGTTTTTCGCCCCAATTCTCGTTTCTTTTCGTTCCCCCCCAGGCCTCGGACTCGGACTCGGAGGGGGAGGGGCGGGGGGGGGAGGGGCGGCTCCTCCCCCCCGAGGACCCCGCCCTGGCCCAGGTGAGCCCGGCCCATTTGCATCTCATTTGCATCTCGTTTGCATCTCGTTTGCATCTCGTGTTGGGGTGATAGCGGGATATCGTGATATTCCATATTTATATCCCGATATTCCGTGTCCATATCATGATATCCCGTGTTTATATCGCGATATTCCGTATTTATATCCCGATATTCCGTGTCCATATCCCGATATCTCGTGTTTATATCACGATATCCCGTGTTTATATCCCGATATTCCACG
The DNA here is from genome assembly GCF_046129695.1 of Lonchura striata. NCBI lineage: Eukaryota > Metazoa > Chordata > Aves > Passeriformes > Estrildidae > Lonchura > Lonchura striata. The sequence continues at coordinate 102,023 of NC_134637.1, read as the reverse complement.
TTGACATCACGGTATTCCCTATTTATATCCCGATATTCCGTGTCCATATCGTGATATCCCATGTTTATATCGCGATATTCCGTGTTTATATCCCGATATTCCACGTTTATATCCTGATATTCCACATATCATGATATTCCGTATTTATATCCTAATATTCCGTGTTCATATCATGATATCCCGTGTTTATATCGCGATATTCCATATTTATATCCCGATATTCTGTGTCGATATCATGATATCCCGGGTTTATATCACGATATCCCGTGTTTATATCCCGATATTCCACGTTGATATCACGGTATTCCACGTTTATATCACGATATTCTGCATTTATATCACGGTATTCCCTATTTATATCCCAATATTCCGTGTCCATATCATGATATCCCATGTTTATATCGTGACATTCCATATTTATATCCCAATATTCCGTGTTCGTATCTCGATATTCCGTGTTTATGTCACGATATTCCACGTTTATATCCTGATATTCCACGTTTATATCATGGTATTCCCTGTTTATATCCCAGTATCCCATATTTATATTCCGATATTCCTTATTTATATCCCGATATTCCGTGTCCATATCCCGATATTCCGTGTTTATATCATGATATCCCGTGTTTATATCCCGATATTCCACGTTTATATCATGATATTCCCTGTTTATGTCTCAATATCCCGTGTTTATATCCCGATATTCCGTGTTTATATCATGATATTTCTGGTCCATATCCTGATATTCCGTGTTTATATCGTGATATTCCACGTTTATATCATGATATTCCCTGTTTATATCCCAACATCCCGTGTTTATATCCCGATGTTCCATATTTATATCCCGATATCCTGTGTCCATATCCCGATATCCCGTGTCCATCCCATGACATCCCGTGTTATCCCGTGTTGCAGGCGTGTTCCGTGCGCCGGGCGCTGGGGGCGCTGTCGCAGCGTATCCCGTGTCCATCCCATGACATCCCGTGTCCATATCCCGATATCCCGTGTTTCCCATGACATCCCGTGTTATCCCGTGTTATCCCGTGTTGCAGGCGTGTTCCGTGCGCCGGGCGCTGGGGGCGCTGTCGCAGCGTATCCCGTGTCCATATCCCGATATCCCGTGTCCATATCTCGATATCCCGTGTCCATCCCGTGTTATCCCGTGTTATCCCGTGTTGCAGGCGTGTTCCGTGCGCCGGGCGCTGGGGGCGCTGTCGCAGCGTATCCCGTGTCCATATCCCGATATCCCGTGTCCATATCCCGATATCCCGTGTCCATCCCATGACATCCCGTGTTATCCCGTGTTATCCCGTGTTGCAGGCGTGTTCCGTGCGCCGGGCGCTGGGGGCGCTGTCGCAGTGTAACCCGTGTCCATATCCCGATATCCCGTGTCCATCCCATGACATCCCGTGTCCATCCCGTGCTATCCCGTGTCCATCCCGTGTTATCCCGTGTTGCAGGCGTGTTCCGTGCGCCGGGCGCTGGGGGCGCTGTCGCAGCGTAACCCGTGTCCATATCCCGATATCCCGTGTCCATCCCATGACATCCCGTGTCCATATCCCGATATCCCGTGTTTCCCATGACATCCCGTGTCCATCCCGTGTTATCCCGTGTTGCAGGCGTGTTCCGTGCGCCGGGCGCTGGGGGCGCTGTCGCAGCGTATCCCGTGTCCATATCCCGATATCCCGTGTTTCCCATGACATCCCATGACATCGCGTGTTATCCCGTGTTGCAGGCGTGTTCCGTGCGCCGGGCGCTGGGGGCGCTGTCGCAGCGTATCCCGTGTCCATATCCTGATATCCCGTGTTTCCCATGACATCCCGTGTCCATCCCGTGCTATCCCGTGTTGCAGGCTTGTTCCGTGCGCCGGGCGCTGGGGGCGCTGTCGCAGCGTATCCCGTGTCCATATCCTGATATCCCGTGTCCATATCCTGATATCCCGTGTTTCCCATGATATCCCGTGTCCATCCCGTGTTATCCCGTGTTATCCCGTGTTGCAGGCGTGTTCCGTGCGCCGGGCGCTGGGGGCGCTGTCGCAGCGTAACCTGTGTCCATATCCCGATATCCCGTGTCCATCCCATGACATCCCGTGTCCATATCCCGATATCCCGTGTCCATCCCATGACATCCCGTGTCCATATCCCGATATCCCGTGTCCATCCCATGACATCCCGTGTCCATATCCCGATATCCCGTGTTTCCCATGACATCCCGTGTTATCCCGTGTTATCCCGTGTTGCAGGCGTGTTCCGTGCGCCGGGCGCTGGGGGCGCTGTCGCAGCGTATCCCGTGTCCATATCCCCATATCCCGTGTCCATATCCCGATATCCCGTGTCCATCCCATGACATCCCGTGTTATCCCGTGTTATCCCGTGTTGCAGGCGTGTTCCGTGCGCCGGGCGCTGGGGGCGCTGTCGCAGCGTATCCCGTGTCCATATCCCGATATCCCGTGTCCATATCCCGATATCCCGTGTCCATCCCATGACATCCCGTGTTATCCCGTGTTATCCCGTGTTGCAGGCGTGTTCCGTGCGCCGGGCGCTGGGGGCGCTGTCGCAGCGCGCGGCGGCGCTGGAGCAGCTGCAGGAGCGAGCGCTGGCCACCGCCCTGCCCCCGCCCGGTACCGACCCAAAATTCGGGAATTTGGGCAAATTTGGGGAAGTTTGGGGAGTTCGGGGAATTTTGGGGGAATTTTTCAGGGGAATTTGGGGAATTTTGGGAGAAATTCGGGGGATTTTGGGGGAGTTCGGGGGATTTTGGGGGGGTTTGGGGGATTTTGGGGAAGTTCAGGGAATTTGGGGAATTTTGGGGAAGTTTGGGGGATTTCAGGGGAGTTTGGGGCAATTTTTCAGGGGAATTTTGGGGGAATTTTTCAGGGAAAGTTGGAGAACTTTGGGGGAGTTTCAGGAATTTTGGGGGTTTGCAGGAATTTTTCGGGGGAATTTTTCGGGGGAATTTTTCAGGGAAATTTTGGGGCATTTTGGGGGAGTTTGGAGAATTTTGCAGGAGTTTGGGAGATTTTGGAGATTTGGAGGAATTTTTTACTGGAATTTGGGGAATTTTGGGGGATTTTGGGGGAATTTGGGGAATTTTGGGGGAGTTTGGTGGAGTTTTGGGGGAGTTCAGGGGAGTTTGGGGGAATTCGAGGAATTTTGGGGGCAGTTCGGGGAATTTTGGGGGATTTTGGGGGAGTTTGAGGCAATTTGGGGCATTTTGGGGGTTTGGAGGAATTTTTCAGGGGAATTTTGGGGGATTCAGGATGAATTTTTGGGGAATTTTAAGGGAATTCTGGATGATTTTTTTGGAGGGGTTTGGTTTTTTTTTTTGGCAACTTTTGGAGGAATTTGGGAGTTTTTGGGTGATTTTTGGGTGAATTTTGGCCATTTTTGGTCCCCCAGAGCTCCAGGAGGATCTGGGCTGGTTTTGGATGAATTTTTGGGTTATTTTGGGGTGGATTTTTGGGTGAATTTTTGCCATTTTTGGTTCCCCAGAGCTCCAGGAGGATCTGGGCTGGTTTTGGATGAATTTTTGGGTTATTTTGGGGTGGATTTTGGGTGAATTTTGGCCGTTTTTGGTCCCCCAGAGCTCCAGGAGGATTTGCAGCGGCTCCGGGATGAGATCCAGGATCTGACGCGGGAGATTCAGGCGGGGCTGCGAGGTACCCCCAAAACACCCCAAAACACCCCAAAACACCCCAAAAACGCCCCCAAAATACCCCAAAATATCCCCCAAATACCCCAAAAAACCAAATTCACCCCAAATATACCTCAAAAACCCCCAAAACTCACCCAAAATACCCCAAAATGCCCCAAAAATACCCAAAATGCCCCAAAAATACCCCAAAATATCCCCCAAATGCCCCAGAAAACCCAAATACTCCAAAAAAACCCAAATTCACCCCAAATATACCTCAAAAACCCCCAAAACTCCCCCAAAATACCCCAAAATGCCCCAAAAATACCCAAAAATACCCCAAAATATCCCCCAAATACCCCGAAAAAACCCAAATACCCCAAAAAACCCAAGTACACCCCAAATATACCTCAAAAACCCCCAAAACTCACCCAAAATACCCCAAAATGCCCCAAAATACCCCAAAATGCCCCAAAAATACCCAAAATGCCCCAAAAATACCCCAAAAAAACCCAAATACTAAAAAAAAACCAAATACACCCCAAATATACCTCAAAAACCCCCAAAACTCACCCAAAATACCCCAAAATGCCCCAAAATACCCCAAAATGCCCCAAAATACCCCAAAACGCCCCAAAAATACCCCAAAATATCCCCCAAATACCCCAAAAAACCCAAATACTCCAAAAAAACGAAATACACCCCAAATATACCTCAAATATACCTCAAAATACCCCAAAAATACCCCAAAACGCCCCAAAAATACCCCCAAATACCCCAAAAACCCAAATACAACCCAAAAAACTCAAATTCACCCCAAATATACCTCAAAACCCCCCAAAATTTCCCCAAAATACCCCAAAACGCCCCAAAAATACCCCAAAATATCCCCCAAATACCCCAAAAACCCAAATACAACCCAAAAAACCCCAATACACCCCAAATATACCTCAAAAACCCCCAAAATACCCCAAAAATACCCCATAACGCCCCAAAAATACCCCAAAATATCCCCCAAATACCCCAAAAACCAAATACAACCCAAAAAACTCAAATTCACCCCAAATATACCTCAAAACCCCCCAAAATTCCCCCAAAATACCCCAAAACGCCCCAAAAATACCCCAAAATATCCCCCAAATACCCCAAAAAACCCAAATTCACCCCAAATATACCTCAAAAACCCCCAAAACTCCCCCAAAATACCCCAAAATGCCCCAAAAACGCCCCCAAAATACCCCAAAAATACCCCAAAATATCCCCCAAATACCCCAAAAACCCAAATACCCCCAAAAAACCAAATTCACCCCAAATATACCTCAAAAACCCCCAAAATACCCCAAAACTCCCCAAAAATACACCAAAATATCCCCCAAATACCCCAAAAAACCCCAAATACTCCAAAAAACCCAAATTCACCCCAAATATACCTCAAAAACCCCCAAAATACCCCAAAATAGCCCCAAAATATCCCTGAAACACCCCAAAACACAAAATACGCCAAAACCACCCAAAAATACCCCAAAACCACCTCCAAAAACCCCAAATACACTAAAAACACCTCAAAACCAGCTCCAAAACACCCCAAAATCACCCAAAATTCACCCCAAACCACCCAAAATAAACCAAATACACCCCAAAATACCCCAAAATACCAAAAAACTCCCTGAAAATACCCAAAATAACCCAAAATACCCCAAAATATCAAAAAGCTCCCTGAAAATACCCAAAATAACCCAAAATACCCCAAAACCTCCCTGAAAATACCCAAAATACCCAAAAATAACCCAAAATAACCCAAAACCTCTTCAAGATTTTCAAGGTTCTTTTTTCCCCATTTTTGGGATTTTTATCCCAATTTTCAGTTCTGTTTCTCCATTTATTTATTTTTTACCCAATTTTTGTGATTTTTTCCCCCATTTTTGGGTTATTTCCCCATTTATTTAAATTTTTGCCCAAATTTTGTGTTATTTCCCCCATTTATTTAAATTTCTGCCCAAATTTTGGGTTATTTCCCCATTTATTTAATTTCTGCCCAAATTTTGGGTTATTTCCCCCATTTATTTAAATTTTTGCCCAAATTTTGGGTTATTTTCCCATTTATTCAAATTTTTACCCAAATTTTGTGTTATTTCCCCCATTTATTAAATTTTTACCCAAATTTTAGGTTATTTCCCCAATTTATTTAATTTTTTTGCCCAAATTTGGGGTTATTTTCCCCATTTATTTAAATTTCTGCCCAAATTTTGGGTTATTTCCCCATTTATTTAAATTTCTGCCCAAATTTTGGATTATTTCCCCCATTTATTAAATTTTTACCCAAATTTTGGGTTATTTCCCCCATTTATTTAAATTTTTACCCAAATTTTGGGTTATTTCCCCAATTTATTTAAATTTTTACCCAAATTTTGGATTATTTCCCCCATTTATTTAAATTTTTACCCAAATTTTGGGTTATTTCCCCATTTATTTAAATTTTTCCCCATTTTGGGGTTATTTCCCCCATTTATTAAATTTTTCCCCCATTTTGGGTTATTTCCCCCATTTATTAAATTTTTACCCAAATTTTGTGTTATTTCCCCCATTTATTTAATTTTTTTGCCCAAATTTTTGGTTATTTCCCCCATTTATTTAAATTTTTGCCCAAATTTTTGGTTATTTCCCCCATTTATTAAATTTTTAAACAAATTTTGGGTTATTTTCCCATTTATTTAAATTTTTACCCAAATTTGGGGATATTTCCCCAATTTATTAAATTTTTACCCAAATTTTGGGTTATTTCCCCATTTATTTAAATTTTTGCCCAAATTTTGTGTTATTTCCCCCATTTATTTAAATTTCTGCCCAAATTTTGGGTTATTTCCCCCATTTATTAAATTTTTACCCAAATTTTGGATTATTTCCCCATTTATTAAATTTTTACCCAAATTTTGGGTTATTTCCCCCATTTATTAAATTTTTACCCAAATTTTGGATTATTTCCGCCATTTATTTAAATTTTGCCCAAAATTTGTGTTTTTTGCCCCGTTTCAGGCCTGGAGCCGCCCGGGCCGGATTCGGGGCCGGGTTCGTTTCGGGCGCGGCTGCGGCGGACCCAGGTTGGGGCAAATTCCGGGGATTTTGGGCAATTTCCACATTCGGGGGAATTTGGGGCAATTTTGGGGCATTTTGGGCTGAATTTGGTTTTTTTTGGGGAAATTTGGGCAGAATTTGGGTTTTTTTGGGGAAATTCGAGGGGAATTTGAGGGGACTTGAAGTTTTTTTGGGGGATTTTGTGGGAATTTGGGATTTTTGGGGGGATTTGGGGCATTTTGGGGGATTTTCGGGCGTTTTGGGCTGAATTTGGTTTTTTTGGGGAATTTGGGGCATTTTTAGGGGATTTTGGGGGGATTTGGGGCTTTTTGGGGGAATTTTGGGGAATTCTGGTGGGATTTTGGGGGAATTTCAGGCATTTTGGGTTTTTTTGGGGGGGGAATTTGGGACATTTTGGGGAAAATTGGAGGGAATTTGGGATTTTGGGCTGAATTTGTTTTTTTGGGGAGAAATTTCGGGTGATTTGGGGTGGATTTGGGGATTCTGGGGGAAAATTTGGGTGATTTTGGGGTAATTTGGGGATTTTGGGGGGAATTTGGGTTTTTTGGGGGGGATTTTGGGCTGAATTTGGAGGGTTTGGGGACATTTTGGCCGTTTCTGGGCGGAATTTCGCGGGAATTTTTGGGAATTTTTGGGAATTTTTGGGAATTTTGGGTTCCTGACGGATTTTGGGGTCGGGCCGAGCAGTTTTGGGGGTCCCTGGGGTGGAATTTTGGGTGGAATTGGGTGAATTTTGGGTGATTTTGGCCGTTTCTGGGCGGATTTTCATGGGGATTTTTGGGAATTTTGGGGGAATTTTTGGGAATTTTGGGGGAATTTTTGGGAATTTTGGGTTCCTGACGGATTTTGGGGTTCCCTCCCAGCACGGGCTCCTGGCCCAGCAGTTTTGGGGGTCCCTGGGGTGGAATTTTGGGTGGATTTGGGCGGATTTTGGCCGTTCCTGGGCGGATTTTGGCCGTTCCTGGCCGGATTTTCATGGGGATTTTTGGGAATTTTGGGGGAATTTTTGGGAATTTTGGGTTCCTGACGGATTTTGGGGTTCCCTCCCAGCATGGGCTCCTGGCCCAGCAGTTTTGGGGGTCCCTGGGTGGAATTTTGGGTGATTTTGGGTGGATTTTGGCCGTTCCTGGGCGGATTTTGGCCATTTCTGGGCGTATTTTCGCGGGGATTTTTTGGGAATTTTGGTGGAAATTTTGGGAATTTTGGGGAAATTTTTGGGAATTTCGGGTTCCTGACGGATTTTGGGTTCCCTCCCAGCACGGGCTCCTGGCCCAGCAGTTTTGGGGTCCCTGGGGTGGATTTTGGGTGGAATTGGGTGAATTTTGGGTGATTTTGGGCGGATTTTGGCTGTTTCTGGCCAGATTTTCGCGGGGATTTTTTGGGAATTCTGTGGGAATTTTTGGGAATTTCGGGTTCCTGATGGATTTTTGGGTTCCCACCAACACGGGCTTCTGGCCCAGCAGTTTTGGGGGTCCCTGGGGTGGAATTTTGGGTGATTTTGGTGGATTTTGGCCGTTTCTGGGCAGATTTTCATGGGGATTTTTGGGAATTTTGGGGGAAATTTTGGGAATTTTGGGGGAATTTTTGGGAATTTCGGGTTCCCAACAGATTTTGGGTTCCCACCCAGCACGGGCTCCTGGCCCAGCAGTTTTGGGGTCCCTAGGAGAATTTTGGGTGGAATTGGGCGGATTTTGGGCAGATTTTGGCCGTTTCTGGGTGGATTTTCATGGGGATTTTTGGGAATTTTGGGGGAATTTTTGGGAATTTTGTGTTCCTGATGGATTTTGGGGTTCCCTCCCAGCACGGGCTCCTGGCCCAGCAGTTTTGGGGGTCCCTGGGTGGATTTTGGGTGGATTTTGGGTGATTTTGGTGGATTTTGGCCGTTCCTGGGCGGATTTTGGCCATTTCTGGCCGGATTTTCGCGGGGATTTTTGGGAATTTTGGGGGAATTTTTGGGAATTTCGGGTTCCTGATGGATTTTTGGGGTTCCCTCCCAGCACGGGCTCCTGGCCCAGCAGTTTTTCGGGGTGACCGGGCGCCTCCAGGCCGCCCAGGCCCGGTACCGGCAGCGGAGCCTGGAGCGGATCCGGCGGCAGCTCCAGATCGGTGAGAGCCAAAATCCGGGGGGGGATCCCAAAATTTTCCCATTTTTGGGATAAATCCCCCATTTTTGCGATAATTTTCCCAATTTCGGGATGAATTTTCCCATCCTTGGGGTAAATTTTCCCGATTTTTGGGGTAAATATCCCCAGTTTTGGGATATATTTTTCCCAATTTTGGCGCCTCTTTCCCCATTTCCGGGGTCTCTTTTCACATTTTTGGGGTAAATTTCCCATTTTTAGGGTCTGTAACCCCGTTTTCAGGGTAAATTTTCCCGGTTTTGGGATATTTTTTCCCATTTCTGGGGTAATTTTCCCATTTCTGGGTTAAATTTTCTTGATTTTTGGGCAGTGTCCCGTATTTTGGGTCCCTATTCCCATTTTTAGGGTTGGTAACCCCATTTTTGGGATAAATTTCCCAATTTTGGGATGAATTTCCCAATTTTGGAATAATTTTCTCCATTTTGGAGTAAATTTCCCAATTTTGGGGTAAATTCCCCATTTCTTGTGATAAATGTCCCATTTTTGTGATAAATTTCCCATTTTGGTGATAATTTTCCTGATTTTGGGCTGTTTCACCCCATTTTTGGTGTCTATTTCCCATGTTTTGTGATAAATTTCCCATTTTTGGGCTAATTTTCCCATTTCTGGGCTAATTTTCCTGACTTTGGGCTGTTTTGCCCCATTTTGGTGATAAATTTCCTATTTTGGTGATAATTTTCCCGATTTCAGGCTGTTTTGCCCCATTTTTTGTGATAAATTTCCCATTTCTGGGATGATTTTCCCATTTTGGTGATAATTTTCCCAATTTTGGGCTTTTTTGTCCCATTTTTTGTGATAAATTTTCCATTTCTGTGATAAATTTCCCATTTTGTGATAAATTCCCATTTTGGTGATAATTTTCCCAATTTCGGGCTTTTTCGCCCCATTTTTTGTGATAAATTTCCCATTTCTGTGATAAATTCCCATTTCTGGGCTGCTTTCCCCCATTTTTGTGATAAATTCCCATTTTGGTGATAATTTTCCCGATTTCGGGCTGTTTCGCCCCATTTCTGTGATAAATTTCCCATTTTTTGTGATAAATTTCCCCATTTTTGGGCTGCTTTCCCCCATTTTTTGTGATAAATTTCCCATTTCTGTGATAAATTTCCCATTTTTGTGATAAATTTCCCATTTCTGTGATAAATTCCCATTTTGGTGACAATTTTCCCAATTTCGGGCTTTTTCACCCCATTTCTGTGATAAATTTCCCATTTTTTGTGATAAATTTCCCCTGTTTGTGATAAATTCCCATTTTGGTGACAATTTTCCCAATTTTGGGCTTTTTTGCCCCATTTCTGTGATAAATTTCCCATTTTTGTGATAAATTTCCCATTTTGGTGACAATTTTCCCGATTTTGGGCTTTTTCGCCCCATTTCTGTGATAAATTTCCCATTTTTGTGATAAATTTCCCATTTTGGTGACAATTTTCCCAATTTTGGGCTTTTTCGCCCCATTTTTTGTGATAAATTTCCCATTTTTGTGATAAATTTCCCATTTCTGTTACAATTTTCCCAATTTTGGGCTTTTTCACCCCATTTTTTGTGATAAATTTCCCATTTTTGTGATAAATTTCCAATTTTTGGGCTAATTTTCCTGATTTTGGGCTGTTTTGCCCCATTTTTGTGATAAATTTCCCCTGTTTGTGATAAATTCCCATTTTGGTGACAATTTTCCCGATTTTGGGCTTTTTTGCCCCATTTCTGTGATAAATTCCCCATTTTTGGGCTGGTTTCCCCCATTTTTGTGATAAATTCCCATTTCTGTTATAATTTTCCCGATTTTGGGCTTTGTCACCCCATTTTTGTGATAAATTCCCCATTTTTGTGATAAATTCCCATTTTGGTGACAATTTTCCCAATTTTGGGCTTTTTCGCCCCATTTTTTGTGATAAATTCCCCATTTTTGGGCTGCTTTCCCCCATTTTTGTGATAAATTCCCATTTTGGTGACAATTTTCCCAATTTTGGGCTTTTTCGCCCCATTTCTGTGATAAATTTCCCATTTTTGTGATAAATTTCCCATTTCTGTGACAATTTTCACAATTTTGGGCTTTTTTGCCCCATTTTTTGTGATAAATTTCCCATTTTTGTGATAAATTCCCAATTTTTGGTAATAAATTTCCCATTTCTGTTATAATTTTCCCAATTTCGGGCTGTTTCGCCCCATTTTTTGTGATAAATTTCCCATTTTTGGGCTGCTTTCCCCCATTTTTGTGATAAATTTCCCATTTCTGTGACAATTTTCCCAATTTTGGGCTGTTTTGCCCCATTTCTGTGATAAATTTCCCATTTTTGTGATAAATTCCCCATTTTGGTGATAATTTACCCGATTTTGGGCTGTTTCACCACATTTTTTGTGATAAATTTCCCATTTTTTGTGATAAATTTCCCATTTCGGTGATAATTTTCCCAATTTTGGGCTTTTTTGCCCCATTTTTTGTGATAAATTTCCCATTTTTTGTGATAAATTTCCCATTTTTGGGCTGGTTTCCCCCATTTTTGTGATAAATTCCCATTTTGGTGATAATTTTCCCGATTTTGGGCTTTTTCGCCCCATTTCTGTGATAAATTTCCCATTTCTGTGACAATTTTCCCAATTTTGGGCTTTTTCGCCCCATTTCTGTGATAAATTCCCCATTTCTGTGATAAATTCCCCATTTCTGTGATAATTTTCCCAATTTTGGGCTTTTTCGCCCCATTTTTTGTGATAAATTCCCATTTCTGTGACAATTTTCCCAATTTTGGGCTTTTTCACCCCATTTTTTCTGATAAATTTCCCATTTTTTGTGATAAATTCCCATTTCTGTGACAATTTTCCCAATTTTGGGCTTTTTCGCCCCATTTTTGTGATAAATTTCCCATTTTTGTGATAAATTCCCATTTTTTGTGATAAATTTCCCATTTCTGTGACAATTTTCCCAATTTTGGGCTTTTTTGCCCCATTTCTGTGATAAATTTCCCATTTTTGTGATAAATTCCCATTTTGGTGACAATTTTCCCAATTTCGGGCTTTTTTGCCCCATTTTTTGTGATAAATGCCCCATTTTTGGGCTGCTTTCCCCCATTTTGGTGATAAATTTCCCATTTCTGTTACAATTTTCCCAATTTTGGGCTTTTTTGCCCCATTTTTTGTGATAAATTCCCCATTTTTGGGCTGGTTTCCCCCATTTTTGTGATAAATTCCCATTTCTGTTATAATTTTCCCAATTTTGGGCTTTTTCGCCCCATTTCTGTGATAAATTTCCCATTTTTGTGATAAATTCCCCATTTTGGTGACAATTTTCCCAATTTTGGGCTTTTTCGCCCCATTTTTGTGATAAATTCCCATTTCTGTGACAATTTTCCCAATTTTGGGCTTTTTCGCCCCATTTCTGTGATAAATTTCCTATTTTTGTGATAAATTCCCATTTCTGTGACAATTTTCCCAATTTTGGGCTGGTTTCCCCCATTTCTGTGATAAATTTCCCATTTTTGTGATAAATTCCCATTTCTGTTATAATTTTCCCAATTTCGGGCTGTTTCGCCCCATTTTTTGTGATAAATTTCCCATTTTTGGGCTGCTTTCCCCCATTTTTGTGATAAATTTCCCATTTCTGTGACAATTTTCCCAATTTTGGGCTGTTTTGCCCCATTTCTGTGATAAATTTCCCATTTTTGTGATAAATTCCCCATTTTGGTGACAATTTTCCCTATTTTGGGCTTTTTTGCCCCATTTCTGTGATAAATTTCCCATTTCTGTGATAAATTCCCATTTTGGTGATAATTTTCCCAATTTTGGGCTTTTTTGCCCCATTTTTTGTGATAAATTTCCCATTTTTGTGATAAATTCCCAATTTTTGGTAATAAATTTCCCATTTTGGTGACAATTTTCCCAATTTTGGGCTTTTTCGCCCCATTTTTGTGATAAATTTCCCATTTTTGGGCTGGTTTCCCCCATTTTTGTGATAAATTCCCATTTCTGTGACAATTTTCCCAATTTTGGGCTTTTTCGCCCCATTTTTTTTGATAAATTTCCCATTTTTGTGATAAATTCCCATTTCTGTTATAATTTTCCCAATTTTGGGCTTTTTCGCCCCATTTCTGTGATAAATTCCCCATTTTTGTGATAAATTTCCCATTTTGGTGATAATTTTCCCAATTTTGGGCTTTTTCACCCCATTTTTTCTGATAAATTCCCCATTTTTTGTGATAAATTCCCATTTCTGTGACAATTTTCCCAATTTTGGGCTTTTTCGCCCCATTTTTTGTGATAAATTTCCCATTTTTGTGATAAATTTCCCATTTCTGTGATAATTTTCCCGATTTCGGGCTGTTTCGCCCCATTTTTTGTGATAAATTTCCCATTTTTGGGCTGCTTTCCCCCATTTTTGTGATAAATTCCCCATTTTGGTGATAATTTTCCCGATTTTGGGCTTTTTTGCCCCATTTTTTGTGATAAATTTCCCATTTTTGTGATAAATTCCCATTTCTGTTACAATTTTCCCAATTTTGGGCTTTTTTGCCCCATTTTTGTGATAAATTCCCATTTCTGTTACAATTTTCCCGATTTTGGGCTTTTTTGCCCCATTTTTGTGATAAATTCCCATTTCTGTTACAATTTTCCCAATTTTGGGCTTTTTTGCCCCATTTTTGTGATAAATTCCATTTCTGTTACAATTTTCCCGATTTTGGGCTTTTTCGCCCCATTTTTTGTGATAAATTTCCCCATTTTTGTGATAAATTCCCATTTCTGTTATAATTTTCCCGATTTTGGGCTTTGTCACCCTATTTTTGTGATAAATTTCCCATTTTTGTGATAAATTCCCATTTTTGTGATAATTTTCCCAATTTCGGGCTGTTTCGCCCCATTTTTGTGATAAATTTCCCATTTTTGGGCTGCTTTCCCCCATTTTTGTGATAAATTCCCATTTCTGTTACAATTTTCCCAATTTTGGGCTTTTTCGCCCCATTTCTGTGATAAATTCCCCATTTCTGTGATAAATTCCCCATTTCTGTGATAATTTTCCCAATTTTGGGCTTTTTCGCCCCATTTTTTCTGATAAATTTCCCATTTTTGGTGATAAATTCCCATTTCTGTGACAATTTTCCCGATTTTGGGCTTTTTCGCCCCATTTTTTGTGATAAATTCCCCATTTTTGGGCTGGTTTTCCCCATTTTTGTGATAAATTCCCATTTTGGTGACAATTTTCCCAATTTTGGGCTTTTTCGCCCCATTTTTTGTGATAAATTCCCATTTCTGTGACAATTTTCCCAATTTTGGGCTTTTTCGCCCCGATTCGCAGCCGGGGCGCCGCCGCTGTCCGAGGAGGAGCTGGAGCAGCTGCTGGAGTCGGGCCCGGCCCAGATCTTCATCCCCAACGCAAGTTTGGGGCAAAAAACGGCGATTTTGGGGCTCTGGGGAAAAATGGGGAATTTCGGGGGGTTTTGGGGTGAATTTGGCCGATTTTGGGGTGAATTTTGGGGTGAATTTGGCCGATTTTGGGTTAAATTTTAAGGTAAATTTTGGGTTGAATTTGGGGTGAATTTGGCTGATTTTGGGGTGAATTTCGGGGTGAATTTTGTCGATTTTGGGTTAAATTTTAAGGTAAATTTTGGGTTGAATTTGGGTTGAATTTTGGGGTGAATTTGGCCGATTTTGGGTTAAATTTTAAGGTAAATTTTGGGTTGAATTTGGGGTGAATTTGGCTGATTTTGGGTTAAATTTTAAGGTAAATTTTGGGTTGAATTTTGGGGTGAATTTGGCCGATTTTGGGTTGAATTTCGGGGTGAATTTGGCCGATTTTGGGTTAAATTTTAAGGTAAATTTTGGGTTGAATTTGGGGTGAATTTTGTGCCAATTTCGAGTTGAATTTCGGGGTGAATTTGGCCGATTTTGGGTTAAATTTTAAGGTAAATTTTGGGTTGAATTTCGGGGTGAATTTTGCCGATTTTGGGTTAAATTTTAAGGTAAATTTTGGGTTGAATTTGGGGTGAATTTTGTGCCGATTTCGGGTTGAATTTTGGGGTGAATTTGGGTTTTTTTGGGATTTTGGGGTTTTTTGAGATTTTGGGTGAATTTTGGGGTGAATTTGGGATTTTGTGCTGATTTGGGGTGGATTTTGGGGTGAATTTCAGCGGTTTTGGGTAAATTTGGGTTTTTTGGTGTTTTTCTTGGGATTCGGGGTGGATTTTGGGGTGAATTTGGCCATTTTTGGGTAAATTTTTGGGGTTTTGGGGTTTTTGGGATTTGGGGTGGATTCCAGACCGGATTTTGGGGTGAATTTGGCCATTTTTGGGTAAATTTTGGGTGGTTTTTTGGTTTTTAGGGATTTGTGGTGAATTTTAGGTTTTTTTGGGAGTCGGGGTGGATTTTGGGGTGACTTTGTCAATTTTTGGGTAAATTTGGTTTTTCTGTGTTTTTTTGTGACTCGGGCCGTATTTTGGGGCAACTTTGGCCATTTTTGGGTAATTTTTGAGTTTTTTGGGGATTTTGGGTGAATTTTGGATGGATTTTGGGGTAAATTTGGCCGTTTTTGGGTAAATTTGGGGTTTTTTTTGTGTTTTTTTGGTATTCAGGGTGGATTTTGGGGCGACTTTGACCATTTCGGGCCGTATTTTGGGGTAAATTTGGCCAATTTTGGGTAAATTTGTTTTTTCTGTGTTTCTTTCTGCTTCGGGCCGTATTTTGGGGCGACTTTGGCCGATTTTGGGCCGTATTTTGGGGTAAATTTGGCCGTTTCTGGGTAAATTTGTATTTTTTCTGTGTTTTTTTGTGACTCGGGCTGTATTTTGGGGTAAATTTGGCCGTTTCTGGGTAAATTTGGTTTTTTTGTGTTTTTTTGTGCTTCGGGCTGTATTTTGGGGCAACTTTGGCCATTTTTGGGTAATTTTTGAGTTTTTTTGGGATTTTGGGTGAATTTCAGGTGGATTTTGGGGTAAATTTGGCCGTTTTGGGGTAAATTTGTGGTTTTTTTGTGTTTTTTTGGTATTCAGGGTGGATTTTGGGGCGACTTTGGCCATTTTGGGCCATATTTTGGGGTAAATTTGGCCATTTCTGGCTAAATTTGTTTTTTCTGTGTTTCTTTCTGCTTCGGGCCGTATTTTGGGGCGACTTTCCCCGATTTTGGGCCGTATTTTGGGGTAAATTTGGCCGATTTTGGGTAAATTTGGTTTTTCTGTGTTTCTTTCTGCTTCGGGCCGTATTTTGGGGTGACTTTGACCGTTTCGGGCCGTATTTTGGGGTAAATTTGGCCGTTTCTGGGTAAATTTGGTTTTTCTGTGTTTTTTTCTGCTTCGGGCCGTATTTTGGGGCAACTTTGGCCATTTTTGGGTAATTTTTGAGTTTTTTGGGGATTTTGGGTGAATTTTGGATGGATTTTGGGGTAAATTTGGCCGTTTTGGGGTAAATGTGGGGTTTTTTGGGTTTTTTGGGATTCGGGGTGGATTCCGGGCCAGATTTTTGGGGTAAATTTGGACGTTTCTGGGTAAATTTGGTTTTTCTGTGTTTTTTTGTGACTCGGGCTGTATTTTGGGGCGACTTTGGCCATTTTTGGGTAAATTTGGTTTTTCTGTGTTTCTTTCTGCTTCGGGCTGTATTTTGGGGCGACTTTGGCCGTTTCGGGCCGTATTTTGGGGTAAATTTGGCCGTTTCTGGCTAAATTTGGGGTTTCTGTGTTTCTTTGTGCTTCGGGCCGTATTTTGGGGCAACTTTGGCCATTTTTGGGTAATTTTTGAGTTTTTTGGGGATTTTGGGTGGATTTTGGGGTAAATTTGGCCGTTTTTAGGTAAATTTGTGGTTTTTTTGTGTTTTTTTGGTATTCAGGGTGGATTTTGGGGCGACTTTGGCCATTTTGGGCCGTATTTTGGGGTAAATTTGGCCGTTTCTGGCTAAATTTGGTTTTTCTGTGTTTCTTTCTGCTTTGGGCCGTATTTTGGGGCGACTTTGGCCGTTTTCGGGCCGTATTTTGGGGTAAATTTGGCCGTTTTTGGGTAAATTTGGGGTATTTTTGTGTTTTTTTGGTATTCAGGGTGGATTTTGGGGTGACTTTGACCGTTTCGGGCCGTATTTTGGGGTAAATTTGGCCGATTTTGGGTAAATTTATTTTTTCTGTGTTTCTTTCTGCTTCGGGCCGTATTTTGGGGCGACTTTGGCCGATTTTGGGCAGGCGGGCGCGGCGCGGGCGGCGCTGGACGAGGCGGGCGCGCGGCACCGGGAGCTGCGGCGCCTCGAGCGCGGCCTCGGCGAGCTGGGAGAGCTCTTCCGGCTGCTGGGCGGCGCCGTGGAGGCCCAGGTCTGAACTGGGATATACTGGGAGGGACTGGGAGGGACTGGGAGGGGCCCGGGGCGAAAATCCCGGTGGTTTTGGGGTGAAAAATGGAGATTTTGGGGGGGAAAATGGAGATTTTGGGGGGGAAAATGGAGATTTTTGGGATGGAAATGGGACTGGGTTATACTGGTTTGGACTGGTTTGGACTGGGAGGGAACTGGGAGGGAACTGGGAGGGACTGGGAGGGGCCTGGGGCGAAAATCCCGGTGGTTTTGGGGTGAAAAATGGAGATTTTGGGGGGGAAACATGGAGGTTTGCAGGCAGAAAATGGAGATTTTTGGGATGGAAACGGGACTGGGTTATACTGGTTTGTACTGGGAGGGACTGGGAGGGAACTGGGTTATACTGGTTTGGACTGGGAGGGAACTGGGAGGGGCCCGGGGCAAAAATCCCGGTGGTTTTGGGGTGAAAAATGGAGATTTTGGGGGGAAAATGGAGATTTTTGGGATGGAAATGGGACTGGTCCATACTGGTTTATACTGGTCCGTACTGGTCCATACTGGTTTATACGGGTCCATACTGGTTTATACTGGTCCATACTGGTCCTTACTGGTTTATACGGGTCCATACTGGTTTATACTGGTCCATACTGGTCCTTACTGGTTTATACGGGTCCATACTGGTTTATACTGGTCCATACTGGTCCTTACTGGTTTATACCGGTCCATACTGGTTTATACTGTTCCATACTGGTCCTTACTGGTTTATACTGGTTTATACTGGTTTATTCCTATCCATACTGGTTTATACTGGTCTATACTGGTTTATTCCTATCCATACTGGTCCTTACTGGTCCATACTGGTCCTTACTGGTCCGTACTGGTCCGTACTGGTTTATACTGGTCCATACTGATCCATACTGGTTTATACTGGTCCATACTGGTCCATACTGTTCCTTACTGTTCCATACTGGTCCTTACTGGTTTATACTGGTCCGTACTGGTTTATACTGGTGCAGGGTGACGTCATCGACCGCATCGAGCGCCACGTGCAGGACTCGGGGGCGGAGCTCGGGAAGGGGCGGAGCCACCTGAGGGGGGCGGGGCAGCGGCGGCGGGCGGCGCGCAAGGTGAACTGGGAGGGACTGGTTTATACTGGGAGGGACTGGGAGGGACTGGGAGGGAACTGGGAGGGAACTGGGAGGGACTGGGATGGACTGGGATAAAGTGGGAGGAACTGGGAGGGACTGGGAGGGAACTGGGAGGGACTGGTTTATACTGGGAGGGACTGGGGGGGACTGGGAGGGACTGGGATGAACTGGGAGGGACTGGGATGAACTGGGAGGGACTGGTTTATACTGGGATGGACTGGGAGGGACTGGGATGGACTGGGAGGGAACTGGGATAAACTGGGAGGGAACTGGGAGGGACTGGGATGGACTGGGAGGGACTGGGAGGGAACTGGGATGGACTGGGAGGAACTGGGATAAACTGGGAGGAACTGGGAGGGAACTGGGAGGGAACTGGGAGGGAACTGGGAGGGACTGGGAGGGAACTGGGAGGGAACGGGAGGGAACTGGGAGGGAACTGGGAGGGACTGGGAGGGAACTGGGAGGGAACGGGAGGGAACTGGGAGGGACTGGGATAAACTGGGAGGGACTGGGAGGGAACTGGGGGGGACTGGGAGGGACTGGGAGGGACTGGGAGGGACTGGGAGGGAACTGGGAGGGAACCGGGAGGGACTGGGAGGGAACCGGGAGGGACTGGGAGGGAACTGGGAGGGACTGGGAGGGAACCGGGAGGGACTGGGAGGGAACTGGGAGGGACTGGGGTATTCTGGTCCATACTGGTTTTTACTGGTTTTTATTGATTTATATTGTCCCAAATTGGTTTATACTGGTTTTACTGGACCAAACTGGTTTATAATGGTTTATATTGGTCCATACTGGTTTATACTGGTTTGGTTTATATTGCTGCATACTGGTTTGTACTGGTCCAAACTGGTTTATACTGGTTTATACTGGTCCAGACTGGTTTATACTGGTCCAAACTGGTTCACACTGGTTTCTACTGGTTTATACTGGTTTATACTGGTCTAAACTGGTCCGTACTGGTCCGCAGAAGCGCCTGGCCCTCGCCGCCTGCGCCTCGGCCGCCATCTTGGTGCTGGCGGCCATTGTGGCTGCCTCAGTGGCCGCCAGCTGAGGCCGCGCTCCCATTGGCTGCGGGAGCTGCCAATCAACACCGGCCACGCCCCCTCGCGGCGCTGATTGGTCGGGGGCGGTGCCCGTCACCGCCGGCCACGCCCCCTCGCCGCCGGGCGGTTCTGATTGGCCGGCGATGACGTCATCGGTGAATAAAGCACTTTTTAACCCAAAAGTGAGGGAAACGAACCCAAAAATTGCCGAAAAAAACCCAAAAATGACCAAAAAAAATCGCCGGGAGTCCCCGAAAAGCCCCAAAAAATCCAAAAATGTGGCAAAAAAAATCCCCAGAAATGCCACAAAAAAAATCCCCAGAAATGCCCTCAAAAAACCCAAAATGCCCTAAAAATGCCCCCAACGTCCCCCAAAAAACACCCAAAAAATCTAAAAAAGCCAAAAAATCCAAAAAATACCAAAAAAACTCCAAAATTGGCTAAAAATGCCAAAAAAAACCCCAAAAATGCCCCAGAAGTTCCCAAAAATACCCCCAATGACCCCCAAAAAACCCAAAAAATACCCTGAAAATCTAAAAAATCCAAAAAGACACCCGAAAAACTCCAGAATTGGCTAAAAATGCCAAAAAAACCCAAAATGCCACAAGAAACCCCCAAATATCCCAAAAGTTACCAAAACAATCCCAAAAGTTACCAAAAATACCCCCAAAGACCCCCCAAAAAACCCCAAAAAACTGAAAAATTAAAAAAAAATCTAAGAAGAGACCCAGAAAACTCCAAAATTGTCCAAAAATGCAAAAAAAAACCCAAAATGCCCCAAGAAATTCCGAAGTACCCCCAAAATGCTCCAGAAGTTCCCAAAAATACCCCAAAAATGCCCCAAATCACCCCCAAAAAACAAAAAAATACCCCAAAAAATCTAAAAAACCTCAAAAATCCAAAAAGAGACCGAAAAAACTCCAAAATTGGCTAAAAATGCAAAAAAACCCCAAAATGCTCCAAGAAACCCCAAAATATCCCAAAAAGGAACCAAAAAAAAATCCCAAAAGTTCCCAAAAATACCCCAACGACCCCCAAAATACTCAAAACATCTAAAAAACCACAAAAAATCCAAAAAGAGATCCCAAAAAAACTCCAAAATTGGCTAAAAATGCCAAAAACCCCAAGAAACCCCAAAATATCCCAAAAATGACCCCAAAAAAACCCCAAAAATTCCCAAAAAAATCCCTCAAAAAAATCTCAAAAATCCCAAAAATCGCCAATCCCGGAAAGCCCAAAAAAATCTCCGAAAAATCGCCCAAATTCCCGCCAAAATCCGCCCCCAAATTTCCCATTTTTGGCCCCAATTTTCCCTCCGAGGGGCGTGGCTTGGGGAAGGGGGGCGTGGCTTCAAGGAAAGGGGCGTGGCTAAGGGAAAGGGGGCGTGGCTTCGCCAGGCCCCGCCCCCAGCACCTCCCGAGGTGAAGCCGAAAAGCCCCGAAATGGTGAGGGGGGAAATTGGGGGAAATTTGGGGAAATTTGGGAAAATTTGGGGGATTTTGGGGAGATTTGGGGAATCTGGGGGGGATTTAGGGGAAAATTGGGGGATTTTGGGAAAATCTGGGGAATTTTGGGGGGATTTGGAGGATTTTGGGGGGATTTGGGAGATTTTGGAGGATTTTGTGGAGAAATTTTGGGGGGATTTGGCGAAATTTGGGGATTTTTGGGAGATTTGGGGATTTGGGGTGATTTAGGGGAAAATTGGGGGATTTCGGTGAAATCTGGGGAATTTTGGGGAGATTTGGAGGATTTTGGGGGGATTTGGGAGATTTTGGAGGATTTGGGGGAAATTTGGGAAAATTTGGGGATTTTGGGGGGATTTACGGGGAAAATTGGGGGATTTTGGGAAAATCTGGGGAATTTTGGGGAGATTTGGAGGATTTTGGGGAGATTTGGATGATTTTGGGGGAAATTTTGGGGGGATTTGGGGAAATGTGGGGATTTTTGGGAGGATTTTGGGGGATTTTTGTGGAAATTTGGGGGATTTGGAGATTTTGGAGGGAAATTTTTGGGGGGATTTGGGGTCAAAATTCATTGGGGGAGTCATGGGGGGAGATTTTGGGGGAGTTTGGGGCATTTTGGTCACATTTTGGGGACTCTTTTTTGAGTTTTTGGGGAATTTTGGGGCCGTTTTGTGACATTTTGGGGCCGTTTTGTCACATTTTGGGGTCGCCGCCGCCTGCAGAGGATGTGGCCGCGGGGGGGGAGGGGCGGTGACGTTTTTGGGGCATTTTTGGGACATTTTGGGGGTGACACAGGAAGGGGGGGGAGGGGAGGTGAGAGCGGGGGAGGGGCGGGGGCCCGGAGCAGCCCCGGGAGCCCCAAAATCCCCCAAAGTGTCCCCAAAAACCCCCAAATCTTCCCCAAATCCCCCCAGTTTTTCCCAAAATGTCCCCAAATCCCCCAAGTTTTCCCTGAAAGGCTCCCAAAATCCCCCCAAATCCCCCCAATTTCTCCCAACCCCCCCCCAAAATCCCCCAAAATCCCCCAAAATCCCCCCAAAACCCCCCAAATTACCCAATCTCTCCCCAAATCCCCCCAATTACTCCCAAATCCCCCCCAAATCCCCCCAAAATTCCCCCAAATCCCCCCAAACCTCCCAAATCCCCCCCAAATCCCCTCAATTTCCCCCCAAAATCCCCCAAATCCCCCCCAAAAACCCCCCAAAATCCCCCAATTTCTCCCCAAATCCCCCCCAAATCCCCCAATTTCCCCCCAAAATCCCCCAATTTCCCCCCAAAATCCCCCAATTTCCCCCAAAACCCCCCCAATCCCCCCCAAAATCCCCCAAATCCCCCAATTTCTCCCCAAAACCCCCCAATTACTCCCAAATCCCCCAATACCCACCCAAATCCCCCCAAAATCCCCCCCAAAATCCCCCAAATCCCCCCAAAATCCCCCAATTTCTCTAAATTTCCCCAAAACCCCCGAATTTCTCTAAATCCCCCCAAAATCCCCCAAATCCCCCAAACCCCCCCAGTCCCCCCCAATTTCCCCCCAAATCCCCCCAAATCCCCCAAATCCCCCAATTTCTCTAAATTTCCCCAAATCCCCCAATCCCCCAAATCCCCAAAATCCCCCAATTTCTCTAAATTTCCCCCCATCCCCCATCCCGTCCCCAGGTGCCGTGGCCGTTCCCTCCCGCCCTCGTCTCCCTCCTCCTCCTCCTCCTGGCACCCTTGGGTGCCCCCCGGCTGCCCCCCGAGTGCTCCCGCGCCCGCGGGCGCCGGTGTCGCGGCGCCGTCCCGGCGCCCGGCCTGGCCGCGCTCGGCCGCGGCTTCGACGTCACCACCATGGCGCTGGCCGGGGCGCGCGTCCTCGACATCGGCGGCGGCCACCGGGAGCCCTGGGGCCACCGGGGTGGACACCAGGACCCCTGGGATGGACATGGTGACCACCAGGGTGGACATGGTGACCACCGGGACCCCTGGGACCACCGGGGTGGACACGGTGACCACCGGGAGCCCTGGGACCACCGGGATGGACACGGTGACCACCGGGAGCCCTGGGACCACTGGGATGGACACCAGGGCCACCAGGATGGACATGGTGACCACCAGGGTGGACACCAGGAGCCCTGGGGTGGACACGGTGACCACCGGGACCCCTGGGATGGACACCAGGGCCACCAGGGTGGACAAGGTGACCACCAGGATGGACACGGTGACCACCGGGGTGGACACCAGGGCCACCAGGATGGACACGGTGACCACCAGGGTGGACACGGTGACCACCAGGATGGACACCGGGAGCCCTGGGATGGACACAGTGACCACCAGGATGGACACGGTGACCACTGGGATGGACACGGTGACCACCAGGATGGACATGGTGACCACCAGGATGGACACCAGGGCCACCAGGATGGACACGGTGGCCCTGGTAGCCCAGTGGGTGCCAATGCTGGCCCTGGTGGTCCCATGGGTGCCAATGGTGGTCCTGGTGGTCCCATGGGTGCCAATGGTGGTCCTGGTGGTCCCACGGGTGCCAATGGCAGTCCTGGTGGTCCCATGGGTGCCAATGGCAGTCCTGGTGGTCCCATGGGTGCCAATGGCAGTCCTGCTGGTTCCATGGGTGCCAACGGTGGTTCTGGTGGTCCCAGGGGTGCCAATGGTGGCCCTGGTGGTCCCATGGGTGCCAATGGCAGTCCTGGTGGTCCCAGGGGTGCCAATGGTGGCCCTGGTAGTCCCAAGGGTGCCAATGCTGGCCCTGGTGGTCCCGGTGGTCCCAGTAGCCCCAGTGCTGGCCCTGGTGGTCCCAGGGGTGCCAATGGTGTTCCTGGTGGTCCCATGGGTGCCAATGGTGGTTCTGGTGGTCCCAGGGGTGCCAATGCTGGTTCTGGTGGTCCCATGGGTGCCAATGCTGGCCCTGGTAGTCCCAAGGGTGCCAATGCTGGCCCCGGTGGTCCCACGGGTGCCAATGGTGTTCCTGGTGGTCCCAGGGGTGCCAATGGTGTTCCTGGTGGTCCCGGTGGTCCCAGTAGCCCCAATGCTGGCCCTGGTAGTCCCAAGGGTGCCAATGCTGGCCCCGGTGGTCCCAAGGGTGCCAATGCTGGTCCTGGTGCCCGCGGCGGCCCCCAGGGCGACGGCGGCGCGCCGTGCCTGCTGTGCCCGGACGCGCTGCACGGCGGCGCCGCCCGGCGGGTGCCGCTGGGCGTGGGCGGCTGGCGCGCCGGGCGGCGCTGCCGGCGCGGGTCGCGCGTGGCCGAGGGCGCCGGGGCGGTGGGCGCGGCGCTGGGCGCCACGCTGGCACGGGGCTGGAGCTTCGGCGCCCGGCTGGGCCGCGGCGGCGCCGGCGCCGTGCTGGCCGGGGCGCGCTCCAGCTTCGCCCAGGAGGGGCTGCGGTGGCTGCGGCAGGACCGGAGCGCCCTCAGCTGGATGGAGCTGGCCTGCGTCTTCTACTGGTGAGCCTTCGTCTTCATCCTCATCTTCATCTTCATCTTCATCCTGACCTTCATCCTCATCTTCATCCTCATCTTCATCCTCATCTTCATCCTCATCTTCATCTTTGTCTTTGTCTGCGTCTTCTACTGGTGAGCCTTCGTCTTCATCCTCATCATCCTCATCTTCATCCTCGTCTTCATCTTCATCTTTATCTTTGTCTTTGTCTTTATCTGCGTCTTCTACTGCTGAGCCTTCATCACCTTCGTCCTCATCCTCATCATCCTCATCTTCATCCTCATCTTCATCTTTGTGTTTATCTGCGTCTTCTACTGGTGAGCCTTCATCATCCTCATCATCCTCATCTTCATCTTCATCCTCATCTGCATCTTCTACTGGTGAGCCTTCATCACCTTCATCCTTGTCTTCATCCTCATCTTCATCTTTGTCTTTGCGTCTTCTACTGGTGAGCCTTCCTCATCCTCATCATCCTCATCTTCATGCTCATCTTTGTGTTTATCTGCGTCTTCTACTGGTGAGCCTTCGTCACCTTCATCCTCATCTTCATCCTCGTCTTCATAGTCATCTTCATCCTCCTCTTCATCCTCATCTTCATCTTCATCCTCATCTTCATCTTTGTCTTTATCTGCGTCTTCTACTGGTGAGCCTTCGTCACCTTCATCTTCATCTTCATCCTCATCTTCATCCTCATCTTCATCCTCATCTTCATCCTCATCTTCATCTTTGTGTTTATCTGCGTCTTCTACTGGTGAGCCTTCATCACCTTCATCTTCTTCATTCTCCTCATCTTCATCTTCATCTTCATCTTTATCTGCGTCTTCTACTGGTGAGCCTTCGTCACCTTCATCTTCATCTTCATCCTCGTCTTCATCTTCATCTTTGTCTGCGTCTTCTACTAGTGAGCCTTCATCGTCCTCATCATCCTCCTCTTCATCCTCCTCTTCATCCTCATCTTCATCCTGACCTTCATCCTCATCTTCATCTTTGTGTTTGTCTGTGTCTTCTACTGGTGAGCCTTTGTCTTCATCCTCATCCTCATCATCCTCACCTTCATCCTCATCTTCATCTTCATCTTTGTCTGCGTCTTCTACTGGTGAGCCTTCGTCATCCTCATCATCCTCCTCTTCATCCTGACCTTCATCCTCATCTTCATCCTCCTCTTCATCTTTGTGTTTATCTGCGTCTTCTACTGGTGAGCCTTCGTCACCTTCATCCTCATCTTCATCTTCATCGTCATCCTCATCTTCATCTCCGTCTTTCTCTTCATCATCTTCATCCCAAACCCCCAAAAATCCCCTCCCCCACCCTGACCCCTGACCCCTGACCCCTGACCTCTCCCCTCCCCCACCTTGACCCCTGACCCCTGCCCTCCCCCCTCCCCCCCCTCCCAGGACCTGGCTGGACCCCACCTCGGCCCGCCCCTCCCCCACCCTGACCTCTGACCCTTCCCCCTCCCCCACCCTGACCCCTGACCCCTGACCCCTGACCCCTGACCCCTCTCCCCTCCCCCCCAGGACCTGGCTGGACCCCACCTCGGCCTGCCCCTCCCCCACCTTGACCCCTAACCCCTGACCCCTGACCCCTGACCCCTGACCCCTCTCCCCTCCCCCCCCAGGACCTGGCTGGACCCCACCTCGGCGTGCCCCTCCCCCACAGTGACCCCTGACCCCTCCCCTCCCCCACCCTGACCCCTGACCCATGACCCCTGACCTCTCCCCTCCCCCACCCTGACCCCTGACCCCTGACCTCTCCCCTTTCCCAGGACCTGGCTGGACCCCACCTCGGCCCGCCCCTCCCCCACCCTGACCCCTGACCCATGACCTCTCCCCTCCCCCCCCTAACCCATGACCCCTGACCCCTGACCCCTGACCCCTGACCCCTGACCCCTGACCCCTCCCCCCCCAGGACCTGGCTGGACCCCACCTCGGCGCGCCCCTCCCCCACAGTGACCCCTGACCCCTGACCCCTGACCCCTGACCCCTCCCCCAGGACCTGGCTGGACCCCACCTCGGCGCGCCCCTCCCCCACCTTGATCCCTAACCCCTGACCCCTGACCCCTGACCTCTCCCCTCCCCCACCCTGACCCCTCTCCCCTCCCCCAGGACCTGGCTGGACCCCACCTTGGCCTGCCCCTCCCCCACCTTGACCCCTAACCCCTGACCCCTGACCCCTGACCCCTGACCCCTCTCCCCTCCCCCCCCAGGACCTGGCTGGACCCCACCTCTCCCCTCCCCCACAGTGACCCCTGACCCCTGACCCCTGACCCCTGACCTCTCCCCTCCCCCAGGACCTGGCTGGACCCCACCTCGGCCCGCCCCTTGCCCACAGTGACCCCTGACCCCTGACCCCTGACCCCTGTCCCCTTTCCCAGGACCTGGCTGGACCCCACCTCGGCGCGCCCCTCGCCGTCCTTCGTCCGCGCCGTGCGGGCGCTGCCGCCGTCCTTCTCTCCGGCCTCGGCGCCGGCCTACGGCGAGCTGCTGGCGGCCTTCGGCACGCACGCGGTGCGGGCGGCGCGGCTGGGCGGCCGGCTGCGGGCGCTGACCGCCGTGCGGCTGTGCCGCGCCGCCATGGCCGGCCTGAGCGCGCGCCGCGCCGCCGACTGCCTGCGCCTCGAGGCCGCCTTCGCGCCGCTCGGCGCCTCGGCCGCGGCGGCCGCGTGCCGCGCCGGCGGCGCCGCCACCGAGGGCAACGTCAGCCTGGCCGAGTTCTTCGGGCAGCGGTCGCTGCACGTGGACGGCGGCGCCGGCGACGCCGGCGACCTGGCGTTCGGACGGCCGGCCGGGTTCGCGCGGTGGCTGCGCGGCGTCCCCGCGGCGCCGGCGATGATCGAGGCCGACCTGTGGCCGCTGCACGCGTTGGTGCCGCCGGCAGACCCGCGGCGCCGGGCGCTGCGCCGGGCCACGCGCAGCTACGTGGAGGCGCGGGCGCTGCGCGTCAACTGCAGCTGCGAGTGGGGTGGACAGCGGGGCGGGCAGGGGGGTGGACAGGGGGGTGGACAGTGGGATGGTCAGTGGGGTGGACAGTGGGGTGGACAGGGGGGTGGACAGTGGGGTGGACAGTGGAGTGGTCAGTGGAGTGGTCAGAGGAGTGGTCAGCACAGTGGTCAGAAGAGTGGTCAGCACAGTGGTCAGCGGAGTGGTCATCCTGATGGTCACAGGGGTGGGCAGTGGAGTGGGCAGTGGAGTGGTCAGTGGGGTGGTCATCCTGATGGTCAAGGGGGTGGGCAGTGGGATGGACAGTGGGGTGGACAGTGGGATAGACGACGGAGTGGACAGGGGGATGGTCAGTGGGGTGGTCAGCAGAGTGGACAGTGGGGTGGTCAGCGGGATGGACAGTGGGGTGGTCAGAAGGATGGACAGCAGGATGGACAGGGGGATGGTCAGCAGAGTGGTCAGTGGGGTGGTCATCCTGATGGTCACGGGGGTGGTCAGTGGGGTGGTCAGAAGAGTGGTCAGCACAGTGGTCAGCGGAGTGGTCATCCTGATGGTCAGCGGGGTGGGCAGTGGAGTGGTCAGCAGGATGGACAGTCGGGTGGTCAGCAGGATGGACAGTCGGGTGGTCAGCAGGATGGACAGCAGGATGGACAGTGGGATGGTCAGAAGGATGGACAGCGTTCCAATGACCCCAATGACCTCAATGACCATTCCAATGACCCCGATGACCGCTCCAATGACCTCAATGACCCCAATGACCGTTCCAATTATCTCAATTACCTCAATGACCCCAATGACCGTTCCAATGATCTCAATGACCGCTCCAATGACCCCGATGACCGTTCCAATGATCTCAATGACCCCAATGACCCCAATGACCGTTCCAATTATCTCAATGACCTCAATGACCATTCCAATGACCCCGATGACCGCTCCAATGACTTCAATGACCCCGATGACCGCTCCAATGAACCGGATGACCTCGATGATGACCCCGATGACTGCTCCAATGACCCCGCCGACCGCTCCGCCGCCGCGCTGCCGCCGCCGCCGCCTCACCCGTGCCACTGCGCCTGCTCCTCGTCGCCGCTGCCGCTGTCGGGCTCGCCGTGCTGCCCGGCGGGCCGGGGCCTGGCGCACGTGGCGGTGCTGGTGCGCTCGGGGCGCGGCTGGCGCGGCGACCCGCTGAGCGCCACCGACGCCTACGTGTGGGTGAGCTTCTCGGGCCGCCGCGCCCGCACCGCCACGGCGTGGAACACCGAGCGGCCGCGCTGGGAGGAGCGGCTGGACCTGGGCGAGGCGCGGCTGCGGCCGGACGCGGCGCTGGAGCTGGAGGTGTGGGACGAAGACCACGGTTGGGACGACGACGCCTTGGGCGCGTGCCGCGTGCCGCTGGCCGCCACCGGCGCCGCCGGCGAGGAGCGATCGTGTTTCGCCGGCGCCGGACGTTTGGATTTCGCCGTCCGCGCCGCCTGCGGGCCGGCGCTGGCCGGGCCGTGGTGTCACCGCTACGAGCCGGCGCCGCCGCCCGGAGGGGCCGGGCTGGCGGGGGACGCGCCGTGGCCGCCGCGGGGACGGGACTGGGAGAAGCTGATGGAGGACGATGACGATGATGATGATGATGAAGGTCTGGAGGAAACGCGGCTCCTCCACCGCTTCTGGGAGATTCCGGAAGATTCCGGCCGGGAGGATGAGGAGGAGGGTTTGGGGTATTCCCAGACGAAGGAGCAATCCCGGTTTCGACCGGTTTGGCCCCGATTTGGTGATGGTGATGATGGTGGTGATGAAGGTCCCAAAAACGCCACATTTGGGCCCGCCCCGCACGACTCCAAAACCGGTTTTGTGAAAAACCCAAAAAAGCCCAAACTCGACCCAATTTTGGGCTCTCCCAACGCCCGGCAGAGTTCCCAGTTTGAGGAGGATGATGAAGGTCCCGAAAAAGCCAAAAAACCCAAATTTGGACCCAACCCAGAGGGCTCTGAAACCAATTTTGTGAAAAACCCAAAAAAGCCCAAATCCGACCCAATTTTGGGCTCTCCCAACGCCCGGCAGAGTTCCCAGTTTGAGGAGGACAATGAAGATCCCGAAAAAGCCCAAAAACCCAAATTTGGACCCGCCCTGGACGACTCCAAAACCGGTTTTGTGAAAAACCCAAAAAAGCCCAAACCCGACCCAATTTTGGGCTCTCCCAACGCCCGGCAGAGTTCCCAGTTTGGCCCAGTTGGGTCCCAGTTTGAGGAGGACAATGAAGATCCCGAAAAAGCCAAAAAACCCAAATTTGGACCCGCCCCGCACGGCTCCAAAACCGGTTTTGTGAAAAACCCAAAAAAGCCCAAACCCGACCCAATTTTGGGCTCTCCCAACGCCCGGCAGAGTTCCCAGTTTGAGGAGGATGATGAAGGACCCGAAAAAGCCAAAAAACCCAAATTTGGACCCGCCCCGGACGACTCCAAAACCGGTTTTGTGAAAAACCCAAAAAAGCCCAAATCCGACCCAATTTTGGGCTCTCCCAGCACCCAGTTCGGGTCCCAGTTTGGGCCGGGCGGGTCCCAGTTTGGCCCAGTTTGGTCCCAGTTTGAGGAGGATGATGAAGGTCCCGAAAAAGCCAAAAAACCCAAATTTGGGCCCAACCCAGAGGGCTCCGAAACCAATTTTGTGAAAAACCCAAAAAAGCCCAAACCCGACCCAATTTTGGGCTCTCCCAGCACCCAGTTCGGGTCCCAGTTTGGCCCAGTTGGGTCCCAGTTTGGCCCAGTTTGGTCCCAGTTTGAGGAGGACGATGAAGATCCCGAAAAAGCCAAAAAACCCAAATTTGGGCCTTTTTGGGACGGTGCCAAAGAGGGTTTTTGGAAGAATCCCCAAAACCCCAAACCCGACCCAATTTTGGGCTCTCCCAGCACCCAGTTCGGGTCCCAGTTTGGCCCAGTTGGGTCCCAGTTTGGCCCAGTTGGGTCCCAGTTTGGGCCGGGCGGGTCCCAGTCCGGTGACGATGATGAGGATGAGGATGAAGAGCTCAGCGACGCCGAATTTCGCCGACTTTGGGACCTTGCCGACGACCCCGAAAACGCCGAATCCGACCCGATTTGGGGCTCGCCCTGAGCGCCCCAGTTTGGCCCAGTTTGGTCCCAGTTTGGTCCCAGTTTGGTCCCAGTTTGTCCCAGTTCAGTCCCAGTTCAGTCCCAGTTTGGCCCAGTTTGGTCCCAGTTCAGTCCCAGTTTGACCCAGTTCAGTCCCAGTTCAGTCCCAGTTCGCTCCCAGTTCAGTCCCAGTTCAGTCCCAGTTTGGTCCCAGTTTGGTCCCAGTTCGGTCCCAGTTTGACCCAGTTCAGTCCCAGTTCAGTCCCAGTTCGGTCCCAGTTTGTCCCAGTTCAGTCCCAGTTTGTCCCAGTTTGTCCCAGTTTGGCCCAGTTTGACCCAGTTCAGTCCCAGTTCGGTCCCAGTTTGGTCCCAGTTCAGTCCCAGTTTGGCCCAGTTTGTCCCAGTTCAGTCCCAGTTCGGTTCCAGTTCAGTCCCAGTTTGGCCCAGTTTGACCCAGTTCAGTCCCAGTTCAGTCCCAGTTTGTCCCAGTTTGTCCCAGTTTGTCCCAGTTCAGTCCCAGTTCAGTCCCAGTTTGTCCCAGTTTGGTCCCAGTTTGTCCCAGTTTGTCCCAGTTTGGTCCCAGTTCAGTCCCAGTTTGTCCCAGTTCGGTCCCAGTTCAGTCCCAGTTCGGTCCCAGTTTGTCCCAGTTTGGTCCCAGTTTGTCCCAGTTCGGTCCCAGTTCAGTCCCAGTTCGGTCCCAGTTCAGTCCCAGTTTGGTCCCAGTTTGTCCCAGTTCAGTCCCAGTTTGTCCCAGTTTGTCCCAGTTCGGTCCCAGTTTGTCCCAGTTTGTCCCAGTTCGGTCCCAGTTCAGTCCCAGTTCAGTCCCAGTTTGGCCCAGTTCAGTCCCAGTTCGCTCCCAGTTCAGTCCCACTTTGGCCCAGTTTGTCCCAGTTCAGTCCCAGTTCAGTCCCAGTTTGTCCCAGTTCAGTCCCAGTTTGTCCCAGTTTGTCCCAGTTCAGTCCCAGTTTGTCCCAGTTCAGTCCCAGTTTGGTCCCAGTTTGTCCCAGTTTGTCCCAGTTCAGTCCCAGATTGTCCCAGTTCGGTCCCAGTTTGTCCCAGTTTGTCCCAGTTTGTCCCAGTTCGAGGAGGAGGAGGATGAAGGCTCCGAGCTGGGGGGGGGGAGGGGACCCCGAAATTTTGGGAATTTGGGGGGGAGGGGAATAAAGGATTGAGCAGCAGCCCCGGAGTCGGACTGGGATGGACTGGGATAAACTGGGATGGACTGGGATGGACTGGGAGGGAACTGGGATGGACTGGGATAAACTGGGATGGACTGGGATGGACTGGGAGGGAACTGGGATGGACTGGGATGGACTGGGATGGACTGGGAGGGAACTGGGAGGGACTGGGATGGACTGGGATGGACTGGGATGGACTGGGAGGGAACTGGGATGGACTGGGATGGACTGGGAGGGACTGGGATAAACTGGGATGGACTGGGATGGACTGGGAGGGAACTGGGATGGACTGGGATAAACTGGGATGGACTGGGATGGACTGGGAGGGAACTGGGATGGACTGGGATGGACTGGGATGGACTGGGAGGGAACTGGGAGGGACTGGGATGGACTGGGAGGGAACTGGGATGGACTGGGATGGACTGGGAGGGACTGGGATAAACTGGGATGGACTGGGAGGAACTGGGATGGACTGGGATGGACTGGGAGGGGGATTTGGGGGAAATTTGGGGGATTTTGGGGTTCCTGGGCTGGATTTTTGGGTTGGATTTGGGGGATTTTGGGTTGGATTTGGGAATTTTGGGGTGGATTTTGGGCTTTTGGGGTGGATTTGGGGGAAATTTGGGGGATTTTGGGTTTTTGGGTGGATTTGGGGGTTTTGGGGTTTCTGGGTTGGATTTTTGGGTTGGATTTGGGAATTTTGGGGTGGATTTGAAGTTTTTGGGGTGGATTTGGGGTTTTTGGGGTGGATTTGGGGGATTTTGGGGGAAATTTGGGGGATTTTGGGGTTCCTGAGTTGGATTTTTGGGTTGGATTTGGGGTTTTTGGGGCGGATTTGGGGGATTTTGGGGCTCCTGGGCTGGATTTTTGGGTTGGATTTGGGGATTTTGGGGCTCCTGGGCTGGATTTTTGGGTTGGATTTGGGGGTTTTGGGGTGGATTTGGGAATTTTGAGCTTCATTTGTGTTTTTTGGGTGGAATTTGGGGCATTTTGGGGCTCGGGGGCCCCCCCGGGCCCGGGCGGAGTTTTTGGGGTTTTTGGGGTTTGTGGGATTTTGGGGGGCCCCGCCCCGGCCGCTTCCGGCGCCGGCGCTTCCGCCCGAGGTACGGCGCGGGATTGGGGCAAATTCGGGGGAATTTGGGGAAATTTGGGGAAATTTGGGGAAATTCGGGGGGTTTGGGGGGTTTGGGGGGAATTTTGAAGGTGATTTTGGGGAAATTTGGGGGATTTTGGGGAAATTCGGGGGCGCGTTTGGGTGATTTTGGAGGGAGCCGGGGAAATTCGGGGCCGATTTTGGGGCATTTTGGGGAAATTTGGGGGGATTTTGGAGAAATTGGGGAGATTTGGGGGAAATTTGGGGGGGTTTTGGGGAAATTCGGGAGATTTGGGGGAAATTCAGGAGATTTTGGGGAAATTCAGGGGATTTGGGGAAAATTCGAGAGATTTTGGGGCATTTTGGGGAAATTTGGGGGGATTTTGGGGGAATTTGGGGGGATTTTGGAGAAATTGGGGAGATTTGGGGGAAATTTGGGGGGGTTTTGGGGAAATTCGGGAGATTTGGGGGAAATTCAGGAGATTTTGGGGAAATTCAGGGGATTTGGGGAAAATTCGAGAGATTTTGGGGCATTTTGGGGAAATTTGGGGGGATTTTGGAGAATTTGGGGGGATTTTGGAGAAATTTGGGAGATTTGGGGGAAATTCAGGGGATTTGGGGAAAATTCGGGAGATTTTGGGGCATTTTGGGAAAATTCAGGAGATTTTGGGGAAATTTGGGGGGATTTTGGGGAAATTCGGGACTTTGGGGAAAATTCAGGGGATTTTGGGGCAAATTGGGGGATTTTGGGGACTTTTGGGGAGATTTTCTTTGGATTTTGGGGATTTTGGGGGAATTTGAGAGTTTTGGGGGGATATTTTGGGAATTTGGGATGTTTAGGGGGATTCTGGGTGGCTTTTTTTGGATTTTAGGTGAAATTTGGGGGACTTTTGCTAATTTTGGGCGTTTTTGGTAATTCGGGAGATTTCAGTCGATTTTTGGGGCTGTTTTTGGTATTTCTGAGCAGCTTTGGGGCGAATTTTGGGGATTTTTGATCATTTTGGGGATTTTTGGGGCGAATTTGGGGATTTTTGGGGCTGTTTTGGGGATTTTGGATAATTTTGGTGATTTTTGATAACTTTGATATTTTTGGGGTGAATTTTGGGGGTTTCGGATCGAATGTTGGGGATTTTTGGTCATTTTGGGGATTTTTGGGGCGAATTTGGGGATTTTTGAGGCGAATTTGGGGATTTTTGGGGCTGTTTTGGGGATTTTGGATAATTTTGGTGATTTTTGATAACTTTGATATTTTTGGGGTGAATTTTGGGGGTTTTGGGTCGAATGTTGGGGATTTTTGGTCATTTTGGGGATTTTTGGGGCGAATTTGGGGATTTTTGGATAATTTTGGTGACTTTTGATAACTTCAATACTTTTGGGGTGAATTTTGGGGTTTTTGTGGCAAATTTTGGGGATTTTTGATCATTTTGGGGATTTTTGGGGCGAATTTGGGGATTTTTGAGGCTGTTTTGGGGATTTTGGATAATTTTGGAGATTTTTGATAACTTTGATATTTTTGGGGTGAATTTTGGGGGTTTCGGATCGAATGTTGGGGATTTTTGGTCATTTTGTGGATTTTTGGGGTGATTTTTGGGATTTTTGGGGCGAATTTGGGGATTTTTGGGGCACTTTTGGGGATTTTGGATAATTTTGGTAATTTTTAATAACTTTGATACTTTTGGGGTGAATTTTGGGGCGAATTTTGGGATTTTTGGTCATTTTGGGGATTTTTGGGGCGAATTTGGGGATTTTTGAGGCGAATTTGGGGATTTTTGGGGCTGTTTTGGGGATTTTGGATAATTTTGGTGATTTTTGATAACTTTGATATTTTTGGGGTGAATTTTGGGGGTTTTGGGTCGAATGTTGGGGATTTTTGGTCATTTTGGGGATTTTTGGGGCGAATTTGGGGATTTTTGGATAATTTTGGTGACTTTTGATAACTTCAATACTTTTGGGGTGAATTTTGGGGTTTTTGTGGCAAATTTTGGGGATTTTTGATCATTTTGGGGATTTTTGGGGCGAATTTGGGGATTTTTGAGGCTGTTTTGGGGATTTTGGATAATTTTGGAGATTTTTGATAACTTTGATATTTTTGGGGTGAATTTTGGGGGTTTCGGATCGAATGTTGGGGATTTTTGGTCATTTTGTGGATTTTTGGGGTGATTTTTGGGATTTTTGGGGCGAATTTGGGGATTTTTGGGGCACTTTTGGGGATTTTGGATAATTTTGGTAATTTTTAATAACTTTGATACTTTTGGGGTGAATTTTGGGGCGAATTTTGGGATTTTTGGTCATTTTGGGGATTTTTGGGGTGAATTTTGGGATTTTTGGGGTAAATTTTGGGATTTTTGGGTCCCTCGGTGCCTCCGACCCCTCCCCTCCCCCCCCAGGTACCCCCCGGCCATGGGGCCCCTCCCCCCCCCGGCCGTGGCTCTCTGGGCGCTCCTGGTGGCCACCGCCCCTCCCCCGGGGGCCACTGATGACCACCGAGTGACCAATGGCCACCAAGTGACCACCAATGGCCACCAAATGACCACCCTGGGCCACCGAGTGACCACCGATGACCACCGAGTGACCGATGGCCACCAAATGACCACCCTGGGCCACCGAGTGACCACTGATGACCACCGAGTGACCGATGGCCACCAAATGACCACCCTGGGCCACCGAGTGACCGATGACCACCAAATGACCACCCTGGGCCACCGAGTGACCGATGGCCACCGAGTGACCACCGATGACCACCAAATGACCACTGAGGACCACCGAGCCCTGGAGACCACCCTGGGCCACCAAGTGACCTCTGATGACCACCGAGTGACCACCAATGGCCACCGAGTGACCACCGATGACCACCGAGTGACCACCGATGACCACCGAGTGACCGATGGCCACCGAGTGACCACCAAGGGCCACCAAGCCCTGGGGACAACCCTGGGCCACCAAATGACCACCATGGGCTACCAAGTGACCGCTGAGGGCCACCGAGTGACCACCAAGGGCCACCAGCCCCTGGAGACCACCGAGGGCCACCAAATGACCACCCTGGGCCACCGAGTGACCGATGGCCACCAAATGACCACCAATGGCCACCGAGTGACCACCGATGACCACCAAGCGACCGATGACCACCAAGTGACCAATGGCCACCAAGTGACCGATGACCACCAAGTGACCACCAATGGCCACCAAGGGACCGATGGCCACCAAGTGACCAATGGCCACCGAGTGACCGATGACCACCAAGTCACCACTGGGGGCTACCAAGTGACCGATGGCCATCGAATGACCACCAATGGCCACCAAGTGACCGATGACCACCAAGCGACCACTGATGACCACCAAGTGACCGATGGCCACCGAGTGACCACCAATGACCACCAAATGACCACTGAGGGCCACCGAGTGACCAATGGCCACCAAGCGACCACCAATGGCCACCGAGTGACCGATGGCCATCGAATGACCACCAATGGCCACCAAGTGACCGATGACCACCAAGTGACCAATGGCCACCGAGTGACCGATGGCCACCAAGCGACCACCAATGGCCATGAAGCGACCGATGACCACCAAGTGACTGATGACCACCAAGTGACCACCAATGACCACCAAGTGACCGATGACCACCAAATGACCACCAATGGCCACCAAGCAACCGATGACCACCGAGTGACCACCGAGGGCCACCAAGCGACCAATGGCCATCGAATGACCACCGAGGGCCACCAAGTGACCACCGATGACCACCGAGTGACCGATGGCCGCCGGGTGCCCGGCAGGGCCGCCCCGGGCTGGCTGCTGGCCGCGGGGGCCGGGGCGCTGCTGGTGGCCACCGGGGCCGTTCTGGTGGCCGCAGTGCGGGGGAGGGGCCGGGGGGGGGAGGGGCGGGCGGGGGAGTGGGCGGGGCCAGCGCCGGCCCTGGGGGAGGGGCCGGGGGTGGGGGAGGGGCTGGGGGAGGGGCTGGGGGAGGGGGAGGGGCCGGGGGTGGGGGAGGGGATGGGGGTGGGGGAGGGGCTGGGGGTGGGGGAGGGGGTGGGGGTGGGGGAGGGGCCGGGGGTGGGGGAGGGGCTGCGAACCTTCCGGGGGGCGCTGGGGGTGGGGGAGGGGCGGGAGGGGGGAGGGGACCCCCCGGGGAGCCCCCGCTGAGGATTTGGGGGGAATTCGGGGGGTTTTGGGGCGGAAATTTGAGATTTTTGGGGGATTTTTTTGAGGGGGTTTTTGGGGGAAATTTGGGGATTTTTGGGGGGATTTTTTGCGGGGATTTTTTGGGGGAAATTTGGGGATTTTTTGGGGGAAATTTGAGACTTTTGGGGGAATTTTTTGGGGAAATTTGGGGATTTTTGGGGGGGAAATTTGAGACTTTTGGGGGAATTTTTTGGGGAAATTTGGGGATTTTTTGGGGGGGGAAATTTGAGACTTTTGGGGGGATTTTTGGGGGGATTTTTGGGGGGATTTTTTGGGGAAATTTGGGGATTTTTTGGGGGGGAAATTTGAGATTTTTGGAGGGATTTTTGGGGGGAAATTTGGGGATTTTTGGGGGGATTTTTGAGGGAAAATTGGGGAATTTTGGGGGGGAAATTTGAGATTTTTGGGGGGATTTTTTGGGGGAAATTTGGGGATTTTTTGGGGGGGAAATTTCAGATTTTTGGGGGAATTTTTGGGGGGATTTTTGGGGGGATTTTTGGGGGGATTTTTGAGGGAAATTTGGGGATTTTTTGGGGGGGAAATTTGAGATTTTTGGGGGACTTTTTGGAGGGGGTTTGGGGGGAAATTTGGGGATTTTTGGGGGGGAAATTTGAGATTTTTTGGGGAATTTTTGGGGGGATTTTGGAAGGAAATTTGGGGATTTTTTTGGGGGGAAATTCGGGGATTTGGGGGGGAATTTTTGGGGGGATTTTTGAGGGATTTTGGGGGGAAATTTGAGATTTTTGGGGGAATTTTTGGGGGGATTTTGGGGGGAAATTTGGGGATTTTTTGGAGGAAAATTTGGGATTTGGGGGAATTTTTTTTATTTTTGGGGGTATTTTTTTAGGATTTTGGGGATTTTTGGGGGAAATGTGGGGATTTGGGGGAGTTTTGGGGGGATTTTGTGGTTTTTTGGCGGGTTTTGAGATTTTGGGGGGATTTTGGGGATTTTTGGGGGAAATTTGGGCGGTTTGGGGTTTTGGGGGCGTTTTGTGGTTTTTGGGGTGATTTTGGGATTTTTGGGGAATAAAAACAAGTTGATAAAAAAGTGGAAAATGAGGAAAAAAACCCTGTGGGGTTGGAGAGAGCGAAAATGGGGAGAAAAAGCCCGAAAATGGGAAAAGAGACTTGGAAATGGGGAAAACTCCCAAAAATGGGGAAAAAAATCCCAGAAATGGGGAAAAAAATCCCAGAAATGGGGAAAAACTCCCAAAAATGGGGAAAAACTCCTAAAAATGGGGAAAAACTCCCAGAAATGGGGAAAAACTCCCAAAAATGGGAAAAACAAAAGTGAAGGGGGAAAAAACAACCACAAAAATGGGGGAAAATAAAAAATGGGGAAAAAAAAAAAAAAATTGGGAAAAATCCACAAAAAATTGGAATAAAAGCCCCCAAAAATTGGGAAAAAATCCCGAAATGGGAATCAAACCCCCCAAATGGGGAAAAATCCCTAAAAATGGGGAAAAATCCCCCCAAAAATTGGAATAAAATCCCCAAAATGGGAATCAAACCCCCCAAATGGGGAAAAATCCCTAAAAATGGGGAAAAATCCCCCCAAAAATTGAAATAAAACCCCTCAAAATTGGGAAAAAATACCCCAAAAATGGAAATAAACCCCCCAAAAATTGGGAAAAAAAATCCCAAAATGGGAATCAACCCCCCAAAATGGGGAAAAATCCCCAAAAATGGGGAAAAATCCCCAATAAATTGGAATAAAATCCCCAAAATGGGAATCAAACCCCCCAAAATGGGGAAAAAATCCCCAAAAATGGGGAAAAATCCCCAAGAAATTGAAATAAAACCCTCAAAATTGGGAAAAAATCCCCCAAAAAATGGAAATAAACCCCCCAAAAATTGGGAAAAAATCCCAAAATGGGAATCAAACCCCCCAAATGGGGAAAAATCCCTAAAAATGGGGAAAAATCCCCCCAAAAATTGGGAAAAAATCCCAAAATGGGAATCAAACCCCCCCCAAATGGGGAAAAATCCCCAAAATGGGGAAAAATCCCCCCAAAAATTGAAATAAAACCCCCCAAAATTGGGAAAAAATACCCCAAAAATGGAAATAAACCCCCCAAAATTGGGGAAAAAACCCCAAAATTGGGACCCGGGACCCCCCCGGAGCCGCGGCCCCTCCCCCACCCCGCCCCTCCCCCCCCCCACGACAGCACCAAAATCGGGAATTTTTTTATTTCCTTTTTTATTTATTTTTTTTTTGTCTTTTCCGGAGTTTTTTTTGTCCAAAAGAGCCCCAAAAGGGGGAGGGGGAGGGGTCAGTGCGGGGGTGGGGGAGGGGCGGCGGCGGTGGGGGAGGGGTCGGCGAGGCTCGAGCGACCTGGGGGGGGAGGGGCGGTCAGGGGGGGAGGGGCGGATGCGACCCCACCCCGGGACCCCCAAAAAAACCCAAAATTTCACCCCGGGACCCCCCAAAAAACCCCAAAATTTCACCCCGAGACCCCCCAAAGTTTCCCCAAAATTTCACCCCGGGACCCCAAAAAAACCCCAAAATTTCCAACTAGGTCCCCCCCAAAATTTCACCCCGAGACCCCCCAAAAAAACTCCAAAATTTCACCCGGGACCCCCCAAAAAACCCCAAAATTTAACCTCGAGACCCCCCAAAATTTCCAACTGGGACCCCACCCAAAAAAACCCAAAATTTCACCCCGGGACCCCAAAAAAACCCAAAATTTCACCCCGGGACCCCAAAAAAAACCTAAAATTTCACCCCGGGACCCCCCCAAAAAAACCCCAAAATTTTACCCCGAGACCCCCCAAAAAAACCCCAAAATTTCACCCGGGACCCCCAAAAAAACCCCAAAATTTAACCTCGAGACCCCCCCAAAATACCCAAAATTTCACCCCGGGACCCCAAAAAAACCCAAAATTCCACCCCGGGACCCCCAAAAAAACCCAAAATTTCACCCCGGGACCCCCCAAATCCCCCCAAAATCCCGATTTAACCCCAATTTAACCCCTTAAATCCCAATTTAACCCCTTAACTCCCAGTTTAAACCCCAATTTAACCCCTTAAATCCCGATTTAACCCCAACTTAACCCCAGTTTAACCCTTTAAACCCCAGTGTAACCCCCAAAATCCCGATTTAACCCCAATTTAACCCCGGTTTAACCCTTTAAATCCCAATTTAACCCCCAAAATTCCCAATTTAACCCCAATTTAACCCTTTAAACCCCAATTTAACCCTTAAATCCCAGTTTAAACCCCAATTTAACCTTTTAAATCCCAATTTAACCCCTTAAATCCCAGTTTAAACCCCAATTTAACCCCTTAAATCCCAATTTAACCCTGATTTAACCCCTTCCTCACCGCAGAGCCGCTGGGAGGCCACCACGTAGCTGAGCAGGGTGACGTCCCCGGCGCCCCCCGACTCCAGGGGGATGGGGTGCACCCGGAAGTGCTCCAGCATGTCGAAGATGCTCTGGAACCAGAGGTGCTGCACGCGGCACTGCGCCGCCTCGTTCAGCGACAGCCGCAGGTGCTGCGGGGTGGAAAACAGCCCAAAATCAGCCCAAAATTAGCCCAAAATCACCCTGAAAATATCCCCCAAATATCCCAGAAATATCCCCAAAAACAGCCCCAAAATATCCCAAAATATCCCCAAAAATATCCCCCAAATCGCCCTGAAAATATCCCCCAAATATCCCAGAAATATCCCCAAGAACAGCCCCAAAATATCCCAAAATATCCCCAAAAATATCCCCCAAATCGCCCTGAAAATATCCCCCAAATATCCCAGAAATATCCCCAAAAACAGCCCCAAAATATCCCCAAAATATCCCGAAAGTGTCTCCAAAATATCCCCAAAATATCCCAAAAAATCCCCAAAAATATCCCCCAAATATCCTCAAAGTGTCCCAAAAATATCCCCAAAAACAGCCCCAAATTATCCCAAAAAATCCCCAAAAATATCCCCGAAATATTCCAAAAATTGTCCCAAAACCAGCCCCAAAATATCCCCAATTATCCCCAAAAATGGCGGGTGCTGCACGCGGCACTGCGCCGCCTCGTTCAGCGAGAGGCGCAGGTGCTGCGGGGTGGAAAACAGCCCAAAATCACCCAAAATTATCCCCAAAAAATCCCCAAAAATACCCCCAAATTGCCCTGAAAATATCCCCCAAATATCCCAGAAATATCCCCAAAAACAGCCCCAAAATATCCCCAAAAATATCCCTAAAATATCCCAAAAGTGTCCCAAAAATATCCCCGAAAACAGCCCCAAAATATCCCAAAATATCCCCAAAAATTGTCCCAAAACCAGCCCAAAATTAGCCTCGAAAACAGCCCCGAAAATATCCCCAACTCGCCCTGAAAATATCCCCCAAATATCCCAGAAATATCCCCAAAAACAGCCCCAATATATCCCCAAAAATATCCCTAAAATATCCCGAAAGTGTCCCAAAAATATCCCCAAAAACAGCCCCAAAATATCCCCAAAGTGTCCCAAAAATATCCCCAAAATATCCCCAAAAATATCCCCAAGAACAGCCCCAAAATATCCCAAAATATCCCCAAAAATTGTCCCAAAACCAGCCCAAAATTAGCCCAAAAACAGCCCCAAAATATCCCCAAAAATATCCTCAAATCGCCCTGAAAATATCCCCCAAATATCCCAGAAATATCCCCAAAAACAGCCCCAATATATCCCCAAAAATATCCCTAAAATATCCCGAAAGTGTCCCAAAAATATCCCCAAAATATCCCAAAAAATCCCCAAAAATATCCCCCAAATATCCTCAAAGTGTCCCAAAAATATCCCCAAGAACAGCCCCAAAATATCCCAAAAAATCCCCAAAAATATCCCCGAAATATTCCAAAAATTGTCCCAAAAACAGCCCCAAAATATCCCAAAATAGCCTCAAAAACAGCCCCAAAATATCCCCAAAATAACTCCAAAAATATCCCGAAAGTGTCCCAAAAATATCCCCAAAACCAGCCCCAAAATATCCCCAAAAATATCCTCAAAATATCCCAAAAATGTCCCAAAAATATCCCCAAAATATCCCCAAAAATATCCCAAAAAATTGTCCCAAAACCAGCCCAAAATATCCCCAAAACGTCCCCAAAAATATCCCCAAAACCAGCCCCAAAAATATCCCAAATTATCCCCAAAAATATCCTCAAAAATAGCCCCAAAATATCCCCAAATATCCCCAAAAATATCCCCAAAAATTATCCCAAAACATCCCCAAAAATATCCCCAAATATCCCCAAAAATATCCCAAAAATTATCCCCAAAACCAGCCCAAAATATCCCCCAAAAATAGTCCCAAAACAGCCCAAAAATATCCCAAAACGTCCCCAAAAACAGCCCCAAAAATTGTCCCAAAATCTGCCAAAATCAGCCCAAAAATATCCCC
This sequence comes from Lonchura striata, assembly GCF_046129695.1. Lineage (NCBI taxonomy): Eukaryota > Metazoa > Chordata > Aves > Passeriformes > Estrildidae > Lonchura > Lonchura striata. The sequence continues at coordinate 59,969 of NC_134637.1, read as the reverse complement.
AAAAATGTCATAAAAATATCCCAAAAATGCCCCAAAATTCCCTCTAAAATCCCCATTTTTTTGTGTAAAATCCCCATTTTTTTGTGTAAAATCCCCGTTTTTTGGGCTAGAACGCTCCGGTTTTTTGCCCCCAGCCCCGTTTTTTCCCAATTTTCCCATTTTTCACCCCAAACCTGACCTTGGCCTTGCCCAGCACGTTGAAGGTGAGCACGAAGTCCCAAAATTCCCTCTAAAATCCCCATTTTTGGCTGTAAAATCCCCATTTTTTTGTGTAAAATCCCCATTTTTTGGGCTAGAACGCTCCGGTTTTTTGCCCCCAACTCCATTTTTTCCCAATTTTCCCATTTTTCACCCCAAACCTGACCTTGGCCTTGCCCAGCACGTTGAAGGTGAGCACCAAGTGCCAAAATTCCCTCTAAAATCCCCATTTTTGGCTGCAAAATCCCCATTTTTTGGGCTAGAACGCTCCGGTTTTTTGCCCCCAGCTCCGTTTTTTCCCAAATTTTCAGTTTTTCACCCCAAACCTGACCTTGGCCTTGCCCAGCACGTTGAAGGTGAGCACCAAGTCCCAAAATTCCCTCTAAAATCCCCATTTTTTTGTGTAAAATCCCCATTTTTTGGGCTAGAACGCTCCGGTTTTTTGCCCCCAACTCCGTTTTTTCCCAATTTTCCCATTTTTCACCCCAAAGCTGACCTTGGCCTTGCCCAGCACGTTGAAGGTGAGCACCAAGTCCCAAAATTCCCTCTAAAATCCCCATTTTTGGCTGTAAAATCCCCATTTTTTGGGCTAGAACGCTCCGGTTTTTTGCCCCAAACTCCGTTTTTTCCCAAATTTTCCATTTTTCACCCCAAAGCTGACCTTGGCCTTGCCCAGCACGTTGAAGGTGAGCACGAAGTCGCCCCTCCGGGTCTCGCTCTGCCGCACCAGGAAGGCGCCGTGGCCGCCCCGCCCCCCCTGCAGCACCAGCTGCGCGGCGCGCATGCGCGGCAGCGTCCCGTGGAACCAGGGCCACGCCCCCAGCGCGCCGGCCACGCCCCCCGGCGCCGAGGCCACGCCCCCCGGGCCCGAGGCCACGCCCATTGGGACAGAGGCCACGCCCCCTGGGACCGAGGCCACGCCCCCCGGGTCCGGCGGGGGCGGGGGAGGGGCGGGGGGGGAGGGGGGGCCTGGGGAGAGAGAGGGGGAGGGGAATTGGGGTGAGAAAGGGGGAAATTGGGAAAATCGGGGGAAAAAGGGGATTTTGGGGTGAGAAAGGGGGAAATTGGGAAAATCGGGGGGATTTGGGGGGAATTGGGGTGAGAAAGGGGGGAAATTGGGAAAATCGGGGGGAAAAAGGGGATTTTGGGGTGAGAAAGGGGGAAATTGGGAAAATCGGGGGGATTTGGGGGGAATTGGGGTGAGAAAGGGGGAAATTGGGAAAATCGGGGGGGTTTGGGGTGAAAAAGGGGGATTTTGGGAAAAATGGGAGTAAAAAGGGGGATTTGGGGGAAATTGGGGGAAAATTGGGGGGGGGAAATGGGGATTTTGGGGAAAAATGGAGGAAAATAGGGGGATTTTGGGGAAATTGGGGGGAAAAAGGGGATTTTGGGGGGATTTGGGGAAAATTGGGGGGAAAAAGGGGGATTTTGGGGAAATTGGGGGGAAAAATGGGGATTTTGGGGAAATTGGGGGGAAAAATGGGGATTTCGGGGAGAATTGGGGTGAGAAAGGGGGAAATTGGGAAAATTGGGGGGATTTGGGGGGAATTGGGATGAGAAAGGGGGAAATTGGGAAAATTGGGGGGATTTGGGGGGAATTGGGGAAAATTGGGGGGAAAAAGGGGGATTTTGGGGAAATTGGGGGGAAAAAGGGGGATTTTGGGGAAATTGGGGTGAGAAAGGGGGAAATTGGGAAAATTGGGGGGAAAAAGGGGGATTTTGGGGGGAAAAGGGGGATTTTGGGGAAAATTGGGGGGAAAAAGGGGGAAATTGGGGTGAGAAAGGGGGAAATTGGGAAAATCGGGGGAAAAAGGGGGATTTTGGGGGAAAAAGGGGGATTTTGGGGAAAATTGGGGGGATTTGGGGGGAATTGGGGGGAAAAAGGGGGAAATTGGGGGGAATTGGGGTGAGAAAGGGGGAAATTGGGAAAATCGGGGGGAAAAGGGGATTTTGGGGGGGAAAGGGGGAAATTGGGAAAATCGGGGGGAAAAAGGGTATTTTGGGGGGGAGAAAGGGGGAAATTGGGGGGAAAAAGGGGGATTTTGGGAAAATTGGGGGGATTGGGGGAGAATTGGGGTGAGAAAGGGGGAAATTGGGAAAATTGGGGGGAAAAAGGGGGATTTTGGGGGGAAAAGGGGGATTTTGGGGAAAATTGGGGGGATTTGGGGGGAATTGGGGTGAGAAAGGGGGAAATTGGGAAAATCGGGGGAAAAAGGGGATTTTGGGGGGAAAAGGGGGAAATTGGGGGGAAAAGGGGGATTTTGGGAAAATTGGGGGGATTTGGGGGGAATTGGGATGAGAAAGGGGGAAATTGGGAAAATTGGGGGGGTTTGGGGGGAATTGGGGGGAAAAATGGGGATTTTGGGGAAATCGGGGGGAAAAATGGGGATTTCGGGGAGAATTGGGGTGAGAAAGGGGAAATTGGGAAAATTGGGGGGATTTGGGGGGAATTGGGGAAATTGGGGGGATTTGGGGATATTTTGGGAAATTTGGGGAATTCTGGGAAGTTTGCGGGAAATTTGGGGCTTTTTGGTTTTTTTTTGGGGAAATTTGGGGAATTTTGGGAAATTTGGAGAATTTGGGGGAAATTTGGGGGGATTTGGGGAATTTGGGGAAGTTTGAAAATTTGGGGGAAATTTGGGGATTTTTGGGATTTTTTGGGGGGAATTTGGGGGATTTTGGGGAATTCGGGGAAGTTTGGGCATTTTGGTATTTTTTGGGGGGGATTTTGGGGGATTTTGGGATTTTTTTGGGGATTTGGGAAGTTTGGGGGAAATTTGGGGAGTTTTGGGGGGATTTGGGGAATTCGGGGAAGTTTGGGGAAAATTTGGCGGATTTTGGGGAATTCGGGGTAAATTTGGGGGATTTGGGGATTTTTTGGGGGGAATTTGGGGGATTTTGGGAGGATTTGGGGGATTTTGGGGAATTCAGGGGAAATCTGGGGATTTTTGGGGAAGTTTTGGAGCTTTTTGGGATTTTTGGGATTTTTTTGGGGGGAATTTGGGGGAATTTCAGATTTTTTGGGGGGATTTGGGGAGGATCGGGGTCTATTGGAGGGAATGTGGGGTTTGGGGGAATTTTGGGGGATTTTGGTTTTTTTTCAGTGTTTTTGGCCCAATTTCGGGTGGTTTTGCAGCAATTTTGGGAGTTTTTGGGCTATTTCAGGGTTTTTGGGCAATTTTGGGTTTTTTTGGGGGGATTTTGGGCTGATTTTGGGGGTTTTGGGGATTTTTTGGGCGATTTTGGAGTTCTGGGGGTGATTTTGGGGTGATTTTGGGGGATTTTGGGGTTTTTACCTGGTCCCAGCAGCTCGGCGCTCTCCGAGTCCGAGGCGGCGTCGGCGTCGTCCCTGCGGGGGAAAAAAGGGAAAAATTGGGAAAAAAATCGGGAAAAATGGGAAAAAACAGGAGAAAAGGGGGGGAAATGGGAAAAAATGGGAAAAATGGGGGAAAAGGGGAAAAACCTGGGGAAAAATGGGGAAAATTGGGAGAAAATGGGAGAAAATGGGGAAAATTGGGAGAAAAGGGGAGAAAATGGGAAAAATTAGGGGAAAACACGGGGAAAATGGGAAAAAATGGGAGAAAATGGGGAAAATTGGGAGAAAAGGGGAGAAAATGGGGAAAATTGGGGGAAAACACGGGGAAAATGGGAAAAAATGGGAGAAAATAGTGAAGAGAGGGGAAACAGGAAAAAATTCCAGGAAAAATGGGAAAATGTGGGGAAAAGGGAGAAAATGGGGAAAATTGGGGGAGAAAATGGGGAAAATTGGGAGAAAAGGGGAGAAAATGGGGAAAATTGGGGAAAACATGGGGAAAATGGGAAAAAATGGTGAAAAGAGGGGAAAACAGGAAAAAATTCCAGGAAAAATGGGAAAACGTGGGGGAAAAGGGGAGAAAATTGGGAAAATTGGGGGAGAAAATTGGGAGAAAAAGGGAGAAAATGGGGAAAATTGGGGAAAAACAGGGAAAAAAGGGGGAAAAAGGATAGAAAATGGGAGAAACGGGGAAAAAAAGAAAACTGGAAAAAGGGAAGGAATGGGAAAACAAGGCAGGAAAAAAGGGGGAAATGAGGAGGAAAAAAGTAAAAAAATTTAGGAAAAAAAGGAAAAAGGTGGAAAAAAAATTAAAATGGGGGGAAAAGAGGAAAAAAGAGAAAAAAGAGAAAAAAGGAAAAAAAAAAGGAAAAAAAGGAAAAAAAGGAAAAAAAAGGAGAATCGAAGGGGAAAATTGGAAAATAAAGGGGAAAAGGGGGGAGGGGTTTCGAGGGGTGGGGGAGGGGTTTTAAGGGGTGGGGGAGGGGCTCACGGGGGGCTCGGGCGCGGCTCCGGCAGCAGCTCCAGCCCCGAGGCCGCCTGGGGAGGGGAAAAGGGGTCAGGGAGCCCCAAAAATCCCCAAAAAACACCCAAAAAGCAGCCCCAAAAACCACCCGGATACTCAAAAAAAAACCAGCCCAAAAAAACCCCAAAAAACAGCCCAAAAAAACCCCATAAAACAGCCCAAAAAACCCCCAAAACCAGCCCAGAAAAACCACCCAAATACTCAAAAAAACCAGCCCAAAAAAACCCCAAAAATCCAGCCCAAAAATCCCTAAAACCAGCCCAAAAAAACCCCAAAATCCAGCCCAAAAACCCGCAAAAACAGCCCAAAAAAACCCCCAAATACTAAAAAAAAACCATCCAAAAAACCCCAAAAATCCAGCCCAAAAACCCCAAATACTAAAAAAAAAGCCAAAAAAAAGCCCCCAAAACCAGCCCAAATTAACCCCAAAAAACAGCCCAAAAAAACCCCAAAATCCAGCCCAAAAAACCCCAAAAAACAGCCCAAAAAAACCCCAAAACCAGCCCAAAAAACCCCAAAAATCCAGCCCAAAAAAACCCCAAAAAACAGCCCAAAAAACCCCAAAATCCAGCCCAAAAAACCCCAAAAAACAGCCCAAAAAACCCCCAAAACCAGCCCAAAAAAACCCCCAAATACTCAAAAAAAACCAGCCCAAAAAAACCCAAAATCTGAGTTTTTCCCCCCAATTTTCCCTAAAATCTGCATTTTTTCCCCCCAACTTTTCCCAGAATCCGCATTTTCCCACCCAATTTTCCCAAAATCGCATTTTTCTCCCAATTTCCCCAAAATCCACATTTCCCCCCCAGTTTTCCCATTTTCCCCAAAATCCACATTTCCCCCCAGTTTTCTCAATTTTCCCAAAATCTGCGTTTTCCCCCCAAATTTTCCCTAAATCCACATTTTTTACCCCCAATTTTCCCAAAATCCGCATTTTTTCCCCAATTTCCCTAAAATCCGCATTTTTTTCCCCCCAATTTCCCCAAAATTAGCATTTTCCCCAATTTCTCATTTTCCCCAAAATCCACATTTTCCCCCCATTTTTCCCAAAATTCGCATTTTTCCCCAATTTCTCATTTTTCCCAAAATCCACATTTTCCCATTTTCCCAAAATCTGCATTTTTCCCCCCAATTTTCTCAATTTCTCCAAAATCCGCGTTTTTCCATTTTTCCCCAAAATCCGCATTTTCCCCCAATTTTCCCCAAATCCGCATTTTTTTCCCATTTTTTCCCAAAATCCCCATTTTCCCCCCCAATTTTCCCAAAATCCGCCTTTTTCGCCCCAAACCACCTGGGGGGGAGGGGCGCGCCCCGGGGGCTCCTTTTGGGGCGAATTCCGGCGATTTTGGGTCAAATCCCGAAGGGTTTGGGGCGAGTCCCACGGGTTCGGCTCCGAGTCCGGGGGGGAGTTTTGGGGCGAATTTTGGGGATTTTGGGGCGAATTTTGGGGATTTTGGGGCAGATTTTGGGGCGGATTTTGGGGATTTTGGGGCGGATTTTGGGGTTTTGGGGCTGCGGGCAGTTTTGGGGCGAATTCCGGCGTTTTTGGGTCTCCCCGGGGCGCCACTGGAGCATCCGCGGACGCTGCGCCCCACGGAGCGCAGCGAGAAGCGGCGGCGCGGCCGCGCTTTTGGGGCAAAATCCGACGATTTTGGGGCAAAATCCGACGATTTTGGGGGCAAAATCCGACGATTTTGGGGCCGCCGCTTTTGGGGCAAAATCCGACGATTTCGGGGCAAAATCCGCCGATTTTGGGGCAAAATCCGACGATTTCGGGGCAAAATCCGACGATTTCGGGGCCGCCGCTTTTGGGGCAAAATCCGACGATTTTGGGACAAAATCCGCCGATTTCGGCACTGCCGCTTTTGGGGCAAAATCCGACGATTTTGGGGCAAAATCCGCCGATTTCAGCACTGCCGCTTTTGGGGCAAAATCCGACGATTTTGGGGCAAAATCCGACGATTTTGGGGCCGCCGCTTTTGGGGCAAAATCCGACGATTTTGGGGCAAAATCCGACGATTTCGGCACTGCCGCTTTTGGGGCAAAATCCGCCGATTTTGGGGCAAAATCTGACGATTTTGGGGCCGCCGCTTTTGGGGCAAAATCTGCTGATTTTGGGACAAAATCCGCCGATTTCGGCACTGCGCTTTTGGGGCAAAATCCGACGATTTTGGGGCAAAATCCGCCGATTTTGGGGCCGCCGCTTTTGGGGCAAAATCCGACGATTTTGGGGCAAAATCCGACGATTTCGGGGCTGATTTTGGGGCGTTCTGGGGCGGGGGCCGGGCTGGGGGCGGGGCTCAGAGATTTTGGGTGAATTCCGGCGATTTTGGGGCGATTTCCGCCGGTTTTGGGCCGTTTTCAGCCCATTTTGGGGCGATTTCTGCCCATTTCGGGTCAGCCTCGACCGATTTTGGGTCAATTTCTGCCGATTTTGGGCACATTTTGGTCCATTTCGGATCAATTTCCGACAATTTTGGGCCAATTTCTGCCAATTTTGGGCAAATCGCTGTTTTTGGGCTGATTTCCATCGATTTCGGCCCAATCTCATCCCATTTTGGGCCAAATCCAGCCAATTTTGGGCCATTTTCAGTCAACTTTGGTCCGATTGCTGCCGATTTTGGGCCAATTTCAGCAATTTTTGGGCAAATTGCCGATTTTGGGCCGATTTCAGTGAATCTTGGGCCAATTTCAGTGAATTTTGGGCAAATCACTGATTTTGAGCCGATTTCTGCTGATTTTGGGCTGATTTCAGTGGATTTTGGGCCAATTTCAGTGAACTTTGGGCAAATTGCCGATTTTGGGCTGACTTCTGCCGATTTTGGGCCAATTTCTGTCGATTTTGGGCAAACTGCTCTTCTCGTGCTGCTCTCCGCCGATTTCGGGCCAATTTCTGCTGATTTTGGGTGGATTTCAGTGAATTTTGGGCTGATTCCAGCCGATTTTGGGCAAATTGCTGTTTTCACGCCGATCTCCGCTGATTTCGGGACGATTTCTGCCGATTTTGTGCCAATTCCAGCCGATTTCGTGCTGATTTCAGTGAATTTTGGGCTGATTTCTGCCGATTTCGGGCCGATTTCAGTGAATTTTGTGCCGATTTCAGTGAATTTCATGCCGGTCTCCGCAGATTTTGGGCCGATCTCCGCCAATTTTGGGCCAATTTCAGTGAATTTCGTGCCAATTCCAGCCGATTTTGGGTCGATTTCAGTGAATTTTGGGCTGATTTCAGTGAATTTTGTGCCGATTTCTGCCGATTTTGGGCTGATTCCAGCTGATTTCGTGCCGATTTCAGTGAATTTTGGGCTGATTTCTGATTTTGTGCTGATTCCAGCTGATTTTGGGCCGATTTCAGTGAATTTTGGGCCGATTCCAGTGAATTTTGTGCCGATTTCAGTGAATTTCATGCCGATCTCTGCCGATTTTGGGCCGATTCCAGTGAATTTTGGGCCGATTTCAGTGAATTTCGTGCCGATCTCCACCGATTTCGTGCCGATTCCAGCCGATTTTGTGCCGATTTCTGACGATTTCGTGCCGATTTCCGTGAATTTCGTGCCGATTCCAGCTGATTTTGGGCTGATTTCTGCCGATTTCGTGCTGATTCCAGCTGATTTCGTGACGATTTCAGTGAATTTCGTGCCGATCTCCACCGATTTCGTGCCGATTCCAGCCGATTTCGTGCCGATTTCAGTGAATTTTGTGCCGATTTCAGTGAATTTCGGGCCGATCTCCACCGATTTCGGGCCGATTCCAGCCGATTTTGGGCCGATTTCTACCGATTTCGTGCCGATCTCCACCAATTTCGGGCCGATTTCTGCCGATTTCGTGTCGATCTCCACCGATTTCATGCCGATTCCAGCCGATTTTGGGCCGATTCCAGCCGATTTCGTGCCGATCTCCGCCGATTTCGTGCCGATTCCAGCCGCTTCGCCGCCGCCGCTTTCCGGGGCGAGTCGCGGCGATTCCGGCGCCGCCGCCCGCGCCACCTCGGCGCGGAAATGTTCCAGAAAGTTCCGGGCGAAGCGGCGCGCCAGCGCGGCCGCCCCGCGGGGCCCGGCCAGCTCCGGCCGCGCCGCCGCCAGCGCCCGGTAGCGGCGCGCGAAGTCGCGGGCGGCGGCGCCGGCCTGGCCCCGGCAGAACTCGCGCCAGCCCGGCGGGGCGCCGGCTTCGGGGGGAGCCGGGGGGGTCTGGGGGAAATTTGGGGGGATTTCGGCAAAATCCGGGGAGTTTTGGGCAAAATTTGGGGGGGTTTGGGGGAAATTTGGGGGGGTTTGGGGGAAATTTGGGGGGATTTGGACGAAATTTGGGGGGGTTTGGGTGAAATTTGGGGGGTTTTGGGTGAAATTTGGGAGTTTTGGGTGAAATTTGGGGAGTTTTGGGCGAAATCCGGGGGATTTCAGGGGGATCCGGGGGGATTTGGGCGAAATTTGGGGAGTTTTGGGTGAAATTTGGGGGGGTTTGGGCGAAATCCGGGAGTTTTGGGTGAAATTTGGGGAGTTTTGGGTGAAATTTGGGGGGATTTTGGCAAAATTTGGGGGGATTTGGGCAAAATTTGGGGGGTTTTGGGGAAAATTTGGGGAGATTTCAGCAAAATCCGGGGAGTTTTGGGCGAAATTTGGGGGGATTTGGGCTAAATCTGGCGGGGTTTGGGCGAAATTTGGGGGGATTTCAGGGGGATCCGGGGGGATTTGGGCGAAATTTGGGGGGATTTCAGTAAAATCTGGGGAGTTTTGGGTGAAATTTGGGGGGATTCCGGCAAAATCCAGGGAGTTTTGGGCGAAATTTGGGGGGATTTCAGGGAAATTTGGGGGGATTTGGGTGAAATCCGGGGAGTTTTGGGTGAAATTTGGGGGGATTTGGGCGAAATTTGGGGGGATTTCAGTAAAATTTGGGAGTTTTGGGTGAAATTTGGGGGGGTTTGGGCGAAATTTGGGGGGTTTTGGGTGAAATTTGGGGGGGTTTGGGGGAAATTTGGGGGGATTTGGGCGAAATCCGGGGAGTTTTGGGCGAAATTTGGGGAGTTTTGGGTGAAATCTGGGGGATTTGGGCGAAATCTCGGGGGGTTTGGGCAAAATTTGGGGGGATTTCGGCAAAATCCGGGGAGTTTTGGGCGAAATTTGGGGAGTTTTGGGCGAAATTTAGGGGGTCCTGAGGGAGGTTTGGGGGGATTCTGGCAAAATTTGGGGAGTCCTGGGGGGGATTCAGGGGGATTTCAGGGAAATTTGGGGGGATTTCAGCAAAATTTGGGGAATTTTGGGTAAAATTTGGGGAGTTCTGGGGGAGATTTGGGGAATTTCGGCAAAATTTGGGGGATTTCGGTGAAATTTGGGGAGTTTTGGGCAAAACGTGGGGGATCCTGAGGGAGATTTGGGGGAGTTTCGGCAAAATTTGGGGGGATTTTGGCAAAATCTGGGGAATTATCAGGGAAATTTGATGGATTTTGGGGGGGATTTGAGAGACTTTGGGGGAAATTTTGGAGATTTTTAGGATTTTGGGGGAAAATCGGGGGGATTTCAGCAAAATTCGGGGAGTTTTTGGGGAAATTTGGGGGGATTTTGATAAAATTCTGGGGGGTTTTGGTAAAATTTGGGGGATTTTCGGGGAAATTTGAGGCGATTTGGGGGAATTTTGGGGGGTTTAGGGGGAAATTTGGGGGAATTTCAGCCAAATTTGGGGAGTTTGGGGTGAAATTTGGGGGTTTTTGGGAGCTGGGGGGTTTTGGGGGGAATTCCCGGGATTTTGGGGGGAATTCCCGGGATTTTGGGGGAATTCCCGGGATTTTGGGGGGTCTGGGGGGCCTCGGGCCCGGAGCCCCCCCCCGAGGGGCCGCTCATGGCGCTGGGGGGGGGCGCTGGGAAATTGGGGAAAAAAATGGGAAAAATGGAAAAAATGGGGAAAAAAGGGAAAAAAAAATGGGAAAAAATGGGTAAAATGAGAAAAAAAGACAAAAGAAGAAAATAAAGGGAAAAAAATGGGAGAAAAGAAAAAAAAAAGGAAATAAAAAAAGAAAAGGGAAAAAAGGGGAAACGGGGAAAAATGAAGAAAACAAAAGATAAAAAACAAAAGATAAAAAGAGAAAAAACGGGAAAATTGGTCAAAGTGAGGGAGAGGCTCCGGAAATGGGAAAAATTTCCCAAAATTCACCCAAATCCAAACGTGACCCCACAAAACCCCCCCCAAAAATCCCCCCAAAATTGCCCCAAAACCCCCGAAATTCTCCCCAAAAGTCAAGCCAAAAATCCCCCAAATTTCCCCAATTCCCCCCAAAAATCCCTAAAATTTCCCCAAACTGCCCCAAAACCTCCGCGGGACCCCTCGGTCTCCCCTCCCCCCCCCCCCAAATTCCCCCAAAATCCCCAAAATCCCCCCAAAATCCCCCCAAAATCCCCCCAGAATTTGCCCAAAATCCCCGAAATTGGCCCCAAAGCCGCCGGGCCCGGCCCCGCCGCTCACCATGGCGGCGCCGCCTCCGCGGCCGCTGCTCGCCGGGCCCGGGGCCTTCCTCCCTCCCTTCCTCCTCCTCCTCCTCCTCCCTCTTCTTCTTCTTCTTCCTCCTCCTCCTCCTCTCCCCTTCCCGCCGCCACTTCCGGCCGCCGCCGCCTCCTCTTCCGGCTGCTTTCACCTCCACTTCCGGCCGCTTTCACCTCCACTTCCGGCCGCCGCCGTCTCCTCTTCCGGCCCCGCGCTTGGCGCCCCCTGGCGGCGGGAGCCCCGCGCATGCGCAGTTCCTCCGCCGCCCCGGGACTATTTCGCGCGGCGGAGGGGCGGATTTTGGGTCCAAACTTCGCGATTTCGGGTCCAAACTTCGCGATTTCGGCTCCGGGCTCGGAGCCCGAGGGGAAAGCGGCGCTGGGAAGGCGGCCGGGGGAGGTTTGGGGCGGCCGCGGCGGGCTCGGAGCGGGCTGAAGGCGGCGGCGGAAGGATCCGAGCTCGGCGCGGCCGCCGCGGATCCCTCCGCCCCTCAGGAGCCGCCGGGCTCGGCCCCAAAACCGCCGGGATTCGCCCCAAAAGCCCCGGGCCGACCCCCCCTCCCCCCCCCGGCCATGCTGAAGCCGCTGCCGCCGCCCCTCCCCCAGCCCGGCCCGGCCTCGGCCCCTCCCCCCGGCGGGGCTGGGGGGGGGGAGGGGGGCGGCAGGTGAGGGGAGGGGGTTGGGGGTTTGGGGGGTTTGGGGGGATTTGGGGGGTTTAAGGAGAATTTGGGGGGTTTGGGGGAGTTTGGGGGGTTTGGGGGGATTTGGGGGAGTTTGGGGGATTTTGGGGGGTTTGAGGAGAATTTGGGGGGTTGAGGAGAATTTGGGGGATTTGGGGGGATTTTGGGGGGGTTTGGGGGGATTTGGGGGTTTGGGGAGTTTGGGGAGATTTTGGGGGGTTTGAGGAGAATTTGCGGGGTTTAAGGAGAATTTGGGGGTATTTGGGGAGTTTGGGGGGTTTGGGGGGATTTTGGGGGGATTTGGGGGGTTTGAGGAGAATTTGGGGGGTTTGGGGGAGTTTGGGGGGATTTGGGGAGTTTGGGGGGCTTTGGGGGGATTTTGGGGGGATTTGGGGGTTTAAGGAGAATTTGGGGGGGTTTGGGGAGAATTTGGGGGATTTGGGGAGAATTTGGGGGGGTTTGAGGAGAATTTGGGGGGGTTTGGGGATTTGGGGAGTTTGGGGGGTTTGGGGGGTTTGAGGAGAATTTGGGGATTTGAGGAGAATTTGGGGGGGTTTAAGGAGAATTTGGGGGGGTTTGAGGAGAATTTGGGGGGTTTGAGGAGAAATTGAGGGGATTTGGGGACTTTGGGGGGATTTGGGGGGATTTGGGGATTTGAGGGATTTTGGGGGGGTTTCGGGAATTTGAGGAGAATTTGGGGGGGTTTGGGGGATTTGGGGAGTTTGGGGGGATTTGAGGAGAATTTGGGGGGTTTGAGGAGAATTTGGGAGCTTTGAGGGGATTTTGGGGGGGTTTGGGGGATTTGGGGTGTTTGGGGGGGTTTGGGGGGTTTAAGGAGAATTTGGGGGGATTTGAGGAGAATTTGGGGGATTTGAGGAGAATTTGGGGGATTTGAGGAGAATTTGGGGGCTTTGAGGGATTTTGGGGGGATTTTGGGGGGATTTGAGGGTTTTGGGGGAGTTGAGGGATTTTGGGAGGAATTTGAGGGATTTTGGAGGGGGTTTGAGGGGATTTTGGGGGGATTTAAGGGAGTAATGGGGGGATTTGAGGGGTGTGGGGGGTTTTGGGGGGACTTGAGGAGAATTTGGGGGGGTTTGGGGAGTTTGGGGGGGGTTTTGAGGGGGTTTGGGGGCTTTGGGGGGATTTAAGGAGAATTTGGGGAATTTGAGGGGTGTGGGGGGGATTTGGGGTGAAATTTTAGGAGTTTTGAGGGGTTTGGGTGGTTTTGAGGGGGTTTTGGGGGAATTTTGGGCGATTTAGGGAGAATTCGGGGATTTGAGGGATTTTGGGGGTGTTTGAGGGGACTTGAGGGGGAGTTGAGGGATTTTGGGGGGAATTTGAGGGATTTTGGGGGGGTTTTGGGGGATTTAAAGAGAATTTGGGGGATTTGAGGGGTGTGGCGGGGATTTAGGGTGAAATTTGAGGGGTTTGGGCAGATTTGAGGAGTTTTGGGGGGATTTGAGGAGTTTTGGGGGGCTTGATGGGGTTTGGGGGAAATTCAGGGGGATTTTGGGAGAATTTAGGAAATTTTGGGGAGATTTGAGGGGTTTTGGGCAGATTTGGGGGGGGTTCTGGGAAAAATTTGAGGGTCTTAGTGGAATTTTGGGGAAATGGAATGGGTTTGAGGGGATTTGAGGGATTTTGGGAGGATTTTGGGGGTATTTGAGGGGATCTAAGGAGAATTTGGGGGATTTTGGAGGATTCCGAGGGAATTTGGGGAATTTGAGGCGTTTTG